>NW_006799230.1:491399-599152 GCF_000442215.2 Lipotes vexillifer | reverse complement strand
GCAGGAGAGTGAGACTTCCTGTTTCAGAATTATTTAAAGATCAATAGCAAAAAATAATGGAAAAGCTCATATAAATTTTTTTCTTTAAGGCTATTTTTCCTTTGGATTCAAAAGTGGAAGGAAATGTATAATGTTTACACAGCACGGGAAGAGAAAAAGAAGAGAATACACGCACACGTTCAGCTACTGATGCAATCGGAATCAGGAAGGAAAGAGCAATGTTATCAGTAAACATTCAGAAATGCAGGAACAGATATTCCATCAAAAACAATTTAGAAAATATTCTGTTTATGTCTATAGTAGATCACAGCTGCAATATACATCATTAAAGTGTAGTCATAATAAAGTAATAAATGGCATTTGCTTTAAACTTCATTAAAATCACTAGTGAAATGTATAACCTATTTTCTCACACTTTGGAAATGTTAACACATTTTTGAATTTTAGTCAGTAGCAGTGTTACATAACTTCTAAATCATATCATAAAGTATTTGAATTCACAAATATATATGTATTTAAATGTATGTACAGATATACATATACATTGTTGACCTTTGACCAACATGGATTTAAACTGCATGGGTTCACTTATACATGGATTTTTTTTCCATAGTAAATGCTATAGTACTACATGATCCACGGTTGCTTGAATCCTTGGATGTGGAACCACTGATATAGAGGAATTGTGGATATGAAGGAATTGTGCATATGGAAGGCCTAATCAGAATAGTGTGACTACTTTTCTTCATGGACTAGATTCACATAGCTTCAGCATAGCATTGATAGTTTCAGTTTGGAAGTGCCCCACCACTGGACCAATATGTTTGAGGTGGAGAGCTACAGGAGACTAGCACAGATTTGGTGGACCCTAAAAAAAGTCGGGGTCAGGGAATAGGAAAATGTCAAAACACTGCAAATCTTAATGTAAGTATATGAGTTTAAGGGTGGAGTGGACAGGTATAGCTCCCTGGAGGAGTAGATTATTGCTTCCAGAAGAAAGCAAGGGTGTTGGACAGAAAACACTATGAGTATGCTCTATAGCAAGCCATAGCTAATTAATGACTGACACAGAACTTGAATTCAAGTGAGCAGATTGCTAGTTCAGTACTTTTTCTTCTCCACAATGTTGCCTCTGAAAAGTGACCAAAACCACTAAATATTTCAATTTCTAAGAGCAGTGTAGAAGACTGATTTGGGTGTGCGTGCCACTGAAAAAATAGTACAACTTGTTATAACATTCATAAAACTGCAATTTGTGGAGATCAACTAGAGTGAACTGATGTAATTATATATTATTGTAATGAACTTATTTTTAAATTGCAAAATGCATAATTACATTGTAAAATGACAAACAAGATAACAAACCCGACCTGAAGCTATCCAGTGATTAACACACTTCTCACACATCCTTGTACCTTTCTGTACTCTATTGTCTTAAATAGCTGACCCCATTAAAAATATGTATTACCCAACCTGGTATCATACACAAAAATTGATTCAAGAGAATTCAACCATCTAAATGTGAAAGATAAAACATTAAATTTTAGGAGAAAAAACATATGAGAATATATTCATGATGAGGTTGGCAAGCATTTTTGAATCAAGATATAGACAGCACCAATTAAAAATAAAATACTGATAATTGGATTTCATTAAAATCAAGAACTTCTGTTCAACAAAGGAAGCATCCTTAAGATACTGAAAAGGCAAGTTGTGAGGAAGTATTTGAAATTCATATATCTTAAGATTATATATTGAAAATGTATAAAGAACTACAAATAGATATGCAATTAAAAATGAATCAGGGCTTCCCTGGTGGCGCAGTGGTTGAGAGTCCACCTGCCGATGCAGGGGGCACGGGTTCGTGCCCCGTTCCGGGAAGATCCCACATGCCGCGGAGCGGCTGGGCCCGTGAGCCATGACCGCTGAGCATGCGCGTCCGGAGCCTGTGCTCCGCAATGGGAGAGGCCACAACAGTGAGA
This sequence comes from Lipotes vexillifer, assembly GCF_000442215.2. Classification (NCBI taxonomy): domain Eukaryota; kingdom Metazoa; phylum Chordata; class Mammalia; order Artiodactyla; family Lipotidae; genus Lipotes; species Lipotes vexillifer. The sequence continues at coordinate 597,170 of NW_006799230.1, read as the reverse complement.
GGCCCAAGTACCGCAAAAAAACAAAAAAGTATTAAAGATTGTGCAGGCACTTTTCAATAGATTATATATATACAGCCAATAAGCATATTAAAAGATGCTCAACATCATTACTCATCAAAAAATACAAATCAGCACTATTATGAGATACCACAACTAAAATTAGTAAAAACTGACAATACAAAATGTTGGTGAGGATGTGGACCTTTAACACTGTTGGTGGGATTATGCTATGGTCTGAATGTTTGTGTTCCCCCAAGTCCTTATGTAGAATTCTAACTCCCAAAGGTGATGGTATTAGGAAGTAGGACCTTTCAGAAGGGATTAGATCATGGGGGATGGGATGTGTTCTTATAAAAGAGATCCCACAGAGGTCCCTTGTACCTTCCATCATGTAAGGACACAGCGAGAAGGCACCAGCTATGAACCAGGAAGAGGGCCTTCACTCTTGCTAAATCCTCTTTAATTTATGATCTGTCATCAGAAGTTATTTAAGCAAGAATATATTACATGAATGTGTTGAGTCAGTGACTAGTTGCGCATAATAATATGTTAGTCACAAAGGGAGATTTAAAAATCTAGAGAAAGCCTTGACCCTTAAGGAATTTATGCTCAACCAACTGAATTAAATACAAATGCAATGTTAAGTGCCAAGATGAATTGTGAGAATATCTTTGCATATACCAGGCACATAGTAGTGGACAATAAATATATGTTAAATTATTTACCTTGAAAAAAAATAGTATTTATACATTAGGGCAATAAACTAGAAATTCTAAGCTCAGCTCTGCCAGAAACCTAAGTAACCTTCGGAAATTTACGTTTCTGAACCTGATTCATAAAATGCTTGACTTGGGCTAGATTGTCCTTAAATTACATTTCAGTTCTAAAAATGTATGCATTTGAACTAACACATTTTCCTCACTTGGCGGAATAACATAGTTATGTTGTATAACTTACATTTTATAGTCACTTTAATGATAATTTGCAGCATCAATTTTAACCTTTTTAGTCAAGGTATGTTCCTAGAATAACAGTTCAGCAAGATGTTATTAGTTATTTAAAAAGTGTTCATAGATTAATATATATTTATATCTAAGTTTAAAAATTTATATAGGTTTCTTAACTCTAGGACTTTTAAAGAATGCTTAATGTGGTAACGTGCAATAGTATCTTCTATGGGAGATATAGTAACTGCATTTCCAAATTTATATGTCAAGGGACTATTTTCCCATAAAATATTTTCGGAAAATATCTTGAGAGATATTACAGATAAGAAAAAGTCAGTAGGTTTTCTGAGCTAAAAAAATATTTAAAAGTATGATATGCTTTGTGCATTAATAAAATCCAGCATGTATGGAAAGATGTTGAGAGGGAAAAATTATAAGTGGAATTAACAGCTAGAATGTTGCAGATCAGATTGAAATTATGAAAAGGGAGTTATCAGTGGAACTACAGAGAAAGGGGCAGGTTAGTATTGATAAAACTGAGTCATTGAATAGATACAGAATATGAAGGTCAGAGGATTCAAGTATATCCTGAGTGAACTGTTGTGTGCTAGTCATACAACTTGGTAAATTAATGTAAATATTGATTGGTGTACATATTAGGGACAAATTCGGTCAGGACAGATTACATTTGAGGTTATGTTTTCTAAGTAGAACAGTATAGGCAGTTAAAGACCCAAGGCAGGAGACAGGAAATATTTTGCTGTAGCCCCATCATCATCATCATTAGGGAGGATCATTTTGACAAGGGAAAATGTGTCCAATATGTCATTCCCAGCTCCCCTTTCAACTTTATTTCCTGTCAGTCTTTTCTGTAATTACTCAGCTTTATGGATACTGCCTACTAATCCCTTGGCTCCACTGAAGCTGTTGATTCTTGAACATAGCATATTCATTCTAGGTTTAGTACTTTAAATTTGTTATTTCCTGTCATGGGGGCACTCTTCTACAAGATCCTGGAATGACAGACTCCCTTCTTTTAGTTAGGACACTTGTCAGGTATCCTCTCTCCAAAAGACCTTCTTTGAGCACCATATTTAAAAAGTAACAACCATCAGTTCCTCTATTACTCTCTATCTCAATAACTTGAGGGTTTTTTTTAAAGATTTTTTTGTCTTTTCATTATTGAATTGTAGGAGCTCTTTATATATTATGGATATAAGTTCTTTGCCAAATATATATATAAATATTCTATCTTGGTCTATCTTATCTCTTCAATTTTATATGTATCTTTTGATAGACACAAACTTTTAATTTTGATAATTTCAATTTAAAAAAATGTTTTAATAGCTATAACTATATCCACAGAGTTGTATAAACATCACCACAATCAATTTTGGAATATTTTCATTACCCTATAAGGAAGTTCCCCACCCCTTAGCCATCACCCCCAGCAATTTTCCCATCCCCACGTTCCTAGGAAACCATTAATATAATTTGTTTCTATATATCACCTAATTCTAGACATTTCATATAAATGGCTTTGAGTCTGGCTTCTTTCATTTAGCATAATGTTTACAAGGTTAACCCATACTGTAGCATATATCAGTACTTAATTTCTTTTTTAAAAACTTTATTTACTTTATTTATTTTCGGCTGTGTTAGGTCTTCGTTGATGCATGCAGGCTTTCTCTAGTTGCAGTGAGTGGGGGTTACTCTTTGTTGTGATGCACGGGCTTATTGTGGTGGCTTCTCTTGTTGCTGAGCACGGGCTCTAGGCGTGTGGGCTTCAGTAGTTGCAGCACACGGGCTCATTAGTTGTGGCTTTGGGGCTCTAGAGTGCAGGCTCAGTAGTTGTGGCACACGGGCTTAGTTGCTCAGCGGCATATGGAATCTTCCCAGACCAGGGCTCGAACCCATGTCCCCTGCATTGGCAGGCAGATTCTTAATCACTGTGCCACCAGGGAAGTCCCAGTACTTAATTTCTTTTTATTGCTAAAAGTATTCTACAAATATACCACAATTTATTTATCCATTCATCATTTAATGAACATTTGTGCTGTTACTACTTTTTGGATATTATGAATAATGCTGCTATTAACATCTGTGCACGAGTTTTTGTGAGGATATATGTTTTTATTCCTTTTAGGTATATACCTAGGAATGAAATTATTGGATCATATGATAGTTCTGTTTAGTCATTTGAGGAATTGCCAAACTGTTTTCCAAAGCAGCTGCACCATTTTACATTCCTAAAAGTAATGACTTGCTTTGTTTTTGAAATAGCACTTATCACCACTTACATATTTATTTGCATACATAGTCACTGTCTCTCGATCACTAAAGCATTTTCCATTCTTAGCATAACATTCACAATTCTATGTTCAATACCCAAAATAATGACTGACATAAGGATAAATAAATGAATTAATATGGATAAACTTTGTGAATTAAAATTAGGTTACAATATGGATCATTGGATATATCCATACAGTTTTATTTATTTCTACCAATCCCACCAAAAAATAAAAACATTAGAATCAATGTGATGGAATGTCCATCTATCCACATTTATTTTTCTAATTGTGTCTTTTGTATTGCTTATTCCACTTTTCTGGAAGTATAAAATATTTTAATTGAAAAATTTGTTTAAAAAGAAATTTTTCAAAGAAAATGTAAAATGAATACAGTAGATTTCTATTTGTAAAATTTTGCTTAAGTGATAGGTAATTTGCAACTCAAAGAAAGAAGACAGGGTGATTACTTAAATCCAATCAAAAGAGATGGTGAGTGTGTAGGAGAGATGATTAAAGAAAGGTGTGCTTAGAAAAGAGGTAATTAGGTGAAAGAAATGTATTATTTATTACTTCACTATTTATTTGTGATATTAATATTCTTGAGAGGGTATGTGAAAGAAAGGCAAGTGGTCTGTGTGAATCTAGTAAGTGAGGAGCAAAAATGGAAAGGAAAAATGAAGAACTTTGAGGTTTTCACTTGTTGAGGATATGAGCTCATCTATGAACTTCATATCAACTATAATACTCTTAAAAATCCTATCCTATATGAAATATTACACCCATGTTAAGAAAACTGAAGCTCAGAAAGGGAATATAATTTTTCCAAGTAGAATGAAACTGAGCTAATATTTGCACCTATATCTGTGTAACTTCAGAGCTCAAGGTCACATCACCATACCAAGCTGCTGTCCCAAGAATTGGTCAATCTGTCTCAGCATTGTCTAGAAAGCACCCTACCTCCAGCTGCCTTCAAGGTTATTCTGGTTTGCTTTACAAGTATATTACTGTGGTAGAGGTGGCTATATCCCATATGGAAACCAAGAGCCATCAAATCAATCCAAGTAATGCCCTAAATAACATCTCTCTCCCTCCCTCCTTCCCTCCCTCGCCCCTTCCTCCCTTCCTTTTCTCCTCCATCCCTCCCTTCCTTTTGCATGTTTAGTGGTTAAGAGGATTAACACTGTGATATGAGCTGAACTGTGTCCTCTCCAAATTCATATGTTAACGTCTTAACCCCCAGTACATGGGAATGTGACTGTATTTGGAGATAAGGCCTTTGAATAGATAATTAAGGATAAATGAAGTCATTGGGGTGGGTCTTATGACTGGTGTCTTTATTAAAAAAAAAAGAGAATGCAGACACACAGAGAAAGACTGACTACCTATAAACCCAGGAGAGAGGTCTTAGAAGGAATAAACCCTGTTGACATCTTGATCTCAAACTCTAGCCTCCAGAACTGTAAGGAAATACATTTCTGTTGTTTAAGCTACCCAGTCTGTCATATTTTGTTTATGGCAGTTCTAGTAACCTAGTACAGACTGTAAAACTTCAAATACCAGTTCTGTACCTTACTACTTATGTGAATTTGACAATATATTTATCCTCTCTTTGCCTTAATTTACTCATTTATAGACTGGGTATTTTACTAAAACCTATTTCATAGGGTGTGAGGATTAAATGGAAAGGTCATTAGATTGATGACTAATACAATAAATTTTAGCTATTATAATCATTTTAAGTAATCCTTGACATCATTTTGGGTGTACTGTAAAAACAGAAGCAAAATATTTTGCTTATTCTTTGTTGAGCTATATTGAGCTTATTCTTTGTTGAGAATGTCATCTCAGACTCTTTGAAAATCTAAACAATTGAAAATATAGCACTTATCTGTAAAGACCTTAGGCCCAAACTGAGACATTTTTGTGATAATTTGGTTAGGTATGGGAGGTTTCTTGGGCTACAAGTTGTAAGATGAGGCAGTACAGATCTTAATGTAAAATGAATATTTTTCTAAGAATCCAAGTCCATTGGAACTAGAAATATGTTGGCAATTTGGCTTTGGTGAGAACAACTCAAAGGAAATGGCAATGGATGTTGATGTGGATGAGAACTTGTGGCAGGATTCAGAGCAAAAAGCTCACAGGTAATGGAAGAGACCAATAGTAGGCTGGAAGGATAGCATTAAATTTCTTTTTTTTTTTTTTTTTAATTTTGGCTGTGTTGGGTCTTCGTTGCTGCGTGCGGGCTTTCTCTGCTACGAGCGGGGGCTACTCTTCGTTGTGGTGCACGGGCTTTCTCGTTGAGGCAGCTTCTCTTGTTGCGGAGCACGGGCTCTAGGTGTGCAGGCTTCAGTAATTGCAGCACGTGGGCTCAGTAGTTATGGCATGTGGGCCCTAGAGTGCATGGGCTTTAGTAGTTGTGGCTCATGGGCTCTAGAGTGCAGGCTCAGTAGTTGTGGAGCATGGGCTTAGTTGCTCTGCGGCATGTGGGATCTTCCTGGACGAGGGATCCAACCTGTGTCCCCTGCATTGGCAGGCAGATTCTTAACCACTGCACCACCAGGGAAGTCCCCAGCATTAAATTTCTAATACATCATTTTGGGAAAGGCATATAACAACATGTAGGCAGTTATGACTCTATTTTATCATTAGTTTTGGGGTATACTCTTGTTATTTTATCTTATAAATTTACCTGGAAAAATCACATGTTGTGTTTACATGTATATTATCATCATGGTGCTTATATAATTTAAACTTCCTAGTTCAGATTTTCCTTATCACATATCATTGAACTTTTTCTTTTTTTAAATTTTACTATAAATCTCTAAGTTCAATGAGTACTTTGCCATGTCTAAAAGAAATTTCATGTTGGCTGCTTATTTATTTGCAGTGTAGCAATGAAAGACAGGAGAGACAAAACCTGACAACCAGAAAAAAAGGAAAAATATAACTTGAAAAATAATTCCAATTTTCTGCTCAGCAGTGGCAATGTTGTTATCCTCTAGGTGTTTAATACTTCACTCAATTTGGCTGAACCCTGGGGGGGCTGCCCACTAAAACCTAGTGCCTGTTTTTATCTCTAACCTTTGTGCTTCCTTGGCTGTTTCTCATTTTGGGTGAGTTTGCAGTGCCCTAACACCAAGGATAATGAATGAAGAAAGGTAACATGAGAATAAATCTACAGTAAGGGGAGGAAGACAAAAAGCCCTATCGTTATTCTTATAGTTTTCTATTTTTTTTTTTAATGTTTTGAAGTTCATTTTTTATAAGTAGTATTTTCAACTGAAAATTCCCAAATATTCACAACAATTAGAGTCTGGAAATGGATTTTTGTTAAATATATTTCTCACTAGACTTCCAATACTTGTTCCTGAATAGAGTTACTGAAATTGCATAATCTCAGTGAGAGATTTGAGAGCCAGATTTTTCTCAGGAAAAGAGTATTTTTCTAAATAAATACATTGTGGAAATACAAATGTTTGGGCAGTTTCCCAAGAGAGATCTAAGGCTGTGTAACTGCACATTTGCTACATAGCAAATTCTAACAAGTCACTACAGAGCCTTATCTCTTTATTAACTCCCCCCTGGATATCACATTACTGAGGCATTGAGTCATCACTATAAGCATTATTTTGGTATCAGGATTATTTATCTATGACCTACAATTAAAATTAAGATCAAATTTCCTGAGGCTCTGGCTGTATGGTATATTCACCACATTTATTTTAAGAATGATAATAGAAGTACAAAGATATATCATTATAAAACATTTGTATTTTGTAATGATTTATTATTTTTTGAAGTGGTTTCTTACCTATTAGGTTACTGTATCTTTTTTTTAAAATTCATTTAAATTTTTGGCTGTGTTGGGTCTTTGTTGCTGGGTGCGGGCTTTCTCAAGTTGCGGCGAGAGGGGGCTGCTCTTCATTGCGGTGCACAGGCTTCTCATTGTGGTGGGTTCTCCTGTTGCAGAGCACGGGCTCTAGGTATGTGGGCTTCAGTAGTTGTGGCACACGGGCTCAGTAATTGTGGCTCGCAGGCTCTAGAGCGCAGGCTCAGTAATTGTGGCGCATGGTCTTAGTTGCTCCACAGCATGTGGGATCTTCCCGGAGCAGGACTCGAACCTGTGACCCCTGCATTGGCAGGCCGATTCTTAACCACTGCGCCACCAGGGAAGCCCCAGGTTACTGAATCTTGATAATAATGCTGTGTAGCCAGTGGGGCAGGTATACTAAATTTATATTAGAGATACGTGGTTTGTTTGCTAACCTCATATGCCCAGGTGGCTAGTAAGTGACAGAGGCAGGATAGGATCCCAAAGCACCCTTAAAATAAACAAGATTTGTGGAATAGAGACCAAATCCAATGCAGGAAACTATAATTAAATGTATTAATCACTTAGTCTCTCTCTGTTTATTTCTTTTTGCGATATACCTTTATTGTGACTTGAAGACGATGATTAGGCAATATCACCATGGGAACTATGGGATAAAAATTGATTTTTCAAAATAATTGACTTCTCTGGTTTGCTAATCCTACAAGTACAATTAACTGACCAATATAAGTTTTTACTATGATCATTACTGTAATTTTTGATTCAGTAAGTTGCCGAAATGTTTTCTATTCCTAGCTTTAGCTCTACACTTCATTAGTAATTATATTTATTACTGTGTAAATATTTCCACATCACTCTATCCATATATATGGGTAGCTGGTTTTTGGCCCAAGCCTTAGCGAACCATATTAGAGAAGGGAATAGGTCATAAACCTTAGAAAACTTAGGTGTTTGCCTCTCATACCTGGGAAGAGGATACAGAAGTTCACCCATCAGTCAAAGCCTGAATGAACAGATTAGAAGAAGTCTACACAAGGGAACATCTAAAAGAGGTACTTGAAAAATCTGTTATGTAACATATTTTCTCTTTTTTTCCCAAACTTTAGAAGAAATAGAAACCACATATACATGCATTTTAAAAAATCTTGGCTAAAGACTAGAGTTGAAAAGAGCAAATTCCTATTTTATTTAAGCCCCATTTCAAACATGTAATTATAGTCAGCTCTTGAAATATCTGGGATTAATTTTCATATTGTAGATTAAGTCTTTGTTTAGATTTTCTCTCTAGATGCCTGCTTTTAAGCCACCTTATTTTTTGTCTTTACCATGGGGTGGTGAAATTACAGTTTGTCACTTTAATGATAATAAATCATAATGTGAAAAGCAGTTTCCAATAATGAGCCTTAATTATTATTTCTTTCTCATTTATATTTCACACTCTGTCTAAGATAATGTTGTTAACTTATCCTCATTTGATAGAGAAAACAAATAGTGGTTCAAAATGATAAAATAACTTTTCTAAGAAAACAGCTTGTAAGTGGTTGTGCAGATGTACTAATTCTAAAGCAAATGCCTTAGTTATTGCTTTATACTGTCAAATTAAAAAAAATGTTTTGGGGGCTTTCCTGGTGGCGCAGTGGTTGAGAGTCCGCCTGCCGATGCAGGGGACACGAGTTCGTGCCCCGGCCCGGGAAGATCCCACGTGCTGCGGAGCGGCTGGGCCCGTGAGCCATGGCCGCTGAGCCTGCACATCCAGAGCCTGTGCTCCGCAACGGGAGAGGCCCGTGTACCGCAAAAAAAAAAAAAAAAAAAAAGTTTTGGTAAAAGAAAATTTAAATATTATTAAAAATTATATTTACACATTCCTCTGTGGATTGATTAGTGTGATTTGTTGTAATAAAAATGGTTAAGTCAAAATTTGAAAAAGACACTACAGATTTGATTAAGGCAGTCATCATAGAATGGAACCATGCTCCAAAGCATGTTGGCAGCGTAATTTTTTTGAACTCTGAGCATGCAATATTATAAAGGAAGTTTATGTTGATAGGCCATCTGGTAAAAAATGAGTGAAAGAGCCTCAATGCTTAAGGTAGGCAATCATCAATGACCTAGTCCAGGTTTGAGGTCTGGCAAGAGACCTCGTTCAAGGTGGTTTTTCTTTGCTATCACTTCCAACCAGCCAACACGGCTTGAAATGGATCTTTGTCAGGTAAGGATACAAGTGATTTTGTGGATAAACCTCACAGGAGCTATCTTAGTCTACTATGGCTGCCATAGGATAATACCATGAACTAGATGGCTTAAACAACAGAAACAAATTTCTCACAGTTCTGGAGGGAAGTCCAAGACCAAGGCATTGGCAGAATCAGGCTCCTGGAGAGAGCTTTCTTCTTGGCTTGCAGAAACCACCTTCTCCCTATGTCCTCAAGTGGCCTTTCTTCTGTGTGTGCATATATAGAGAGAAGGATCTCTCTCCCTTCCTCTTCTATAAGGTCACCAATCCTGTCAGATTAGGACACCACTCTTATGACCTCATTTTAACATTAATTATCTCCTAAAAGTCTTATGTCTGAATACAATCATATGGGGGATTATGGTTTCAACATATGAATTTGGGGTGGGAGGGACACAATTCAATTCATAGCAGGAGCCCTCCTAGTTTCTTAAGAAAGTATCTCTAAACTTGGCTGGTAGATTTGTTTCAGAAGCAAGGGTCACTTCCCTTTTGTCATTACGCTGTGGGAAGAGATACATCAGCCCTAGAGTTTGCTTTTTAATGTGTAAGCCAATTCTTTTCTTTCTGCACAGTTACAGACTACCATGTTCTATTTCTTGTTGCTTAAAAATTAAGCCTGAGGCAGGACTGGCCTGCCACATTCCTATAGGAAACGTAGAATCACCTATACTATAAGGATGCTTAGTATCCAGTTCTCTCAATTTATGTGCTTTTGTTGGGTTTTTGTTGTTATTTACTAAGAGGGGACGTGTTCTGAGAAAATTGTTCTGTATAATCTCTTCTAGGAAGGTGTCTTTTAAAGTTCACAACAAGAAGGAAAGACTTGGCAGGTAAAACAGACCCTCACTGCCTAATCCCTTCTCTGCTTCATTCCTCAACTGTAATCACAAATCATATGTTCCAGAGCAGAAAGCACTGCCCTGTATGTCAGTCCTTATAACTTGAAATTAGAGAATAATTTTTACTCAGCCAGTTAGTTTTCTGGGCTATGAAATTACTGAGAAGTTTTATTTTAAGATTGGATTTTTTCATAATTTTGCATAATAAAGTTTATTAAATTATCCTAAGGGCCTGAAAACTAAGTATGTACCATTTGCTGCAAGATATTAGGAAAATGAGAAGTTATGATTACTCTTATGGAAAAGGATGTAGAGACACTCCCAACTGCAGCAGAGAGGAAATTCTGTGGTAAATCCCTACTCACAGGGTCTTCCTTACCTCTCCACCTCTGGAATCATGCTCTGATTCAATCTCATAAATGCTATGGATATATTGGTTCTGTATCAAATCTCTGCACAAATGGAGTCTTTTCAGAACCCTGCCTTGAACACTGAGACAAAATAGCTCCATGATTATGTTACATTCCCTTTCATGTTTTTTTTTTTTAAATCACTGCACTCATCCCTATGTAACACATTTGCTTACTATCTGTTTTCTCTGTCCTTAAAAGCGGCAATTATATCTGTTCTTTCTGGTATCTAATAGGAGCTCAATAAATGTTTATAGAACAAATCAATGAATTAAGAGTCCTGCAAAAAAGAAAGTAAAAAGTCACTGGAGAAATTTAAAACAAATGTATAAACTAAAATTATTTAAAACTAAAAAAGAAATTATTTAAAACTGTATGAATTAGTGGGAACATAATGGACTGCAATTATAACTTGATCCTCTAATAGAGATGACAATAAGTAGTCAACTAATTATTTCTTCCTTTTCTCCACCCTTACTTCTAAGAAAACCTGCCCATATTCTCTACTCATAAAGTCAGCTCTCCAAACTCCTATTGAATAGATAATAATGAAGTCACATTAGCATCTGGCCACTGCTGACTTGCCAAGGGGTAGACATATATACAGAGTCAGATGATTTGCTGGTCTATAGAGAGAGGTGTGGTGTAGACTTCCAGAGAGGGCCAAATAACAAGAGCTCACTAGAGAGGCTGTGATGGTGACCTTAGTTGTTCTTTTTTTAAAAAAAAATTTATTTATTTATTTTTTATACAGCAGGTTCTTATTAGTTATCTATTTTATACATATTAGTGTATACATGTCAATCCCAATCTCCCAATTCATCCCACCACCAACAGCCCCCCGCAACCCGGTGATCTTAGTTGTTTACATTCTAGTCTCTGCCTTAGCTCATGACTGTATGTTCTCTATAATACTCCATAGTCTATCAAGGAATTCCAATTGTGCCCTTGAGGTCTTATTATATGTATTGTTTATTTCATCTAAATGAGTCTTGTTTTATGACACATAATTAAAATGTGATATATTTTATTATCACCATAATTGACATAATGGTCAATATATTTTTATTTTAAAAAGTCAATAACAGAAAAGTAAATGTATTTAAGGAATTTTTTCTATGTGTATTTTACAACAATTTAGTTATAATTTTATGATACAAATTTAATTTTTTCATTCAAAAATATCTATAGTATATTCTTTTAATATAACTTTAATACTATAATAAGCTTATAAGTTCTAGGTACCTAGAAATTTTATTTTTCCCATCTTTACAATGAGAAAAATACAAAAAATATTAACAATAAAACCATCCAGAAATTTTCTATTTAATTTGTGTTTGATGCCATTTAGAAAAAAATGCAGTTTGGTTTTCATCTAAGTGATATATCTGTATAAATCTAAAGTAAGCATTCTAAGGTGGTTACTAGAGCCTGAGGGATGGGGAAATTGGGGAGATGTTGTTTAAGGGCACAAACTTATAGCCAGTAGATAAATAAGTCGTGGAGATCTAATTGCACAGCATAGTGATTACAGACAACAGTACTGTATTATAAACATCAAAGTTGCTAGGAGACTAGATCTTAATTGTTCCCACCACAAAAAAGAAATGATAATTATGTGATGTGATAAAGGTATTAGCCAATGCTATGGTGATAATCATATTGTTATGTATAAATATATCAAATCTACACATCATGCACTTTAAATTCACACAATGTTATATGTCAAATATATCTCAATAAAAAAGTAAGCATTCTATTTGGTATTATTGAGATAGTATGAATCATAGGTAAAATTTTACTATGACTATGTATTACTAACTATAATAGATTTAAATAAATATTTTCATCCAAAGCAGGAGAGTTTTAAGTATTTGTCAGATACTCATTGGAGCCATGAAATAAGAAGCTCAATACGTAGACATGGAGCTCAGGGTAGACATCTCTGTAGAGACAGAAATGTGAGAATCAAGATAAAAATGAAAATTACTCTGTGGAGTGCTGAGGTTGATTTGATTAACAAGTACTTAGGTAGCATGTGATATGAAGCAGGTGTTCTTCTGAATGATTGTACAAATATTAATTCACATAATCCTGACAGTGACTCTATAAGGTGAGTGTGAAGATGGGGAAGGAACACCCTATAAGTGAACTGTGGAGAACAAGGATGAGGGAAATAGGTCTAAGAAGAAGATTAAGAAATAGGGAAACAAAAGGAAACCTGGGAGGCTGTAGTGACATAGACGCTAAGGAAGTAAATACTTCATAAAATTGGCACAAGTTGACAATGTCTAGAGCACAGAGGGTTCAAGTACAGGAGTTAAAAAACATGCATGGGGTTTAGTGACAGTGGGATTGTCAGTACCCTTGCACACTGCAAAATAAAATTTGGTACAGTGGTGGGGGGCAGCAACTGGTGACCTGAGGAAGGAATTGGAACAAAGGCTGTGAAAACAGCAATTGAGGATATCATTTTTTAAATCTATGCTGGAAAGTAAGAGAGGGTGTTTGAGGGAAACTTTTGTGGAGGGCTTAGTTTAACATGATTCTGCCACTAGAGAGGAAGCAACAAAAGCTAAAAATAAAATAAATAGAGATGAGATCCTGGACACAAGTAAAGAGGGTCTAGCCTTGGCCTGAAGAAAAGAGTAACTTCCACTGAAATGAGGTTTTCTCTGTGGGGAGAGAAATAGGACACATTTTTCAGGTGTGTGTGTGTGTGTGTGTGTGTGTGTGTGTGTGTGTGTGTCTTATGATGGAGCTGTTGAAGAGTACACAGAAAGTTGAAGATTTTCAGACTTCCCTGGTGGTGCAGTGGTTAAGAATCTGCCTGCCAATGCAGAGGACACAGGTTCGAGCCCTGGTCCAGGAAGATCCCACATACCATAGAGCAACTAAGCCTGTGTGCCGCAATTACTGAGCCCACGTGCTGCAACTACAGAAGCCCACACACCTAGAGCCCGTGCTCTGTGACAAGAGAAGCCACCGTAATGAGAAGCCCATGCCCCGCAATGAAGAGTAGCCCCTGCTTGCCACAACTAGAGAAAGCCCGTGCGCAGCGATGAAGATCCAATGCAGCCATAAATAAATAAAAGAAAATTGAAGATTTTCTTGCTGTGATTCAATTTTCTATGTGAAGAAGAGGCTGAGATCTTCTGTTCAATATGTCAAGAAATAATGGACTTTTAAAAATGTGAGGGTTTGCCATTTTCTCCAGGTAAAATAAAATGGCGTATAGAAAATCTTAAAGGATTATGGGCTGCTGGAATCCCAAACTATAAATTCATAGTAATTTGTGCCTTCAAAATTCAGTGCTCTTTCCCTCCAGATTCAGGAATTAAACTTTTGAAGGATTCAGAGTTGGATTTTATCAACTGGACAGAGATAAAGGACAAAAAAGGCAGGACTTTGAGTAGTGTTGGCAAGGGGAAGTATATAAGTGGCTTATTATTTAATCGTCGACTAAAAATTTTTCCTAAATGTGTACTTTCTTTGTTAAAAAACATAGATGATACTTTAAGGTACTGATATGACACTTGGGACTTTAAAAATATGAAAATGATTAAATGCACAATCTTTTTAAGAATAGAAAATAATATTACATTTTTAAACAAGGTAGGTATGCAACATCGACAATTATTAGATATGGCAGTACATCCATCCACCAGATGTAATATTATACAAAGTTAAATTGGTAATGATAATGACTAGAAGATTAAGAGGGGATTAATCATGGTAATATGAATTTTAAAAGCTGTATACAAAAATATATGTACACTTTAAGATAAACTAAGCAAAAATTGGTGTTTATACAGAAAAATATGCTTTAATAAGGGAAATTAGGGCAGTGAGATTATGGATATATTTTTGTCTTTTTTTTTTTTTAACTTTGTAAGTTGTTTCAGTCATCTCATTTGCTTATGCAACAACAATTCTCTGTCACTTTTCATTGATAGATGAACTGAATATGTTCATATGTCCAGTTCTCAGGGAAGGATAGCCTATGCCCACCTAAGGAATAAATTCATAAATAATAAACTCTTCATTAATCTACATTAATCATGGTGATTCCATTTCCCTTACAAACATTGCTTTAGATATTTCTATTTCATAAATCTCTGACCAATGAGATGAGAAAGGAAGTATGCTATCTTCCAGGGCTGGGGAACTTTTGAAAAAGGTCCTTATTCTAAGTGGAGCCACATGGGAAGGGCACATAATATTTCCTTCCACTTGTTTTGTCTGTATGTGATGCCTATGACTGAAGCAACCATCTTGTAATGTTGAGAACTATCCCTAGATAAGGATGACCTGCTGTTAGTGATGGAAATAAAAAGATGGAAAGCACTTAGATCTGTGTTGAATTAACAAATCTTGAAGCATCCTCTGTACTTTGTATAATGTGAACTAGTAAATGGCCTCATATTTAAGCTACTCATGCTATGGATTTTGCCTTCTAGCAGCCAAATGTAACCTGACAGTTATTCTGCTGTTTTTATTTCACAAACTGGCTATTAACCAACTTTTTCAGTGTTTTTGATTGGAGAATGCTTGGAGGATAGGAAAATAATATCATTACTATAAAGCTCAGGTCAGAATCCCCTTTTCTTATCATTAAAATTATTTTGGGACTTCCCTGGTACCACAGTGGATAAGTCTCCACGCTCCCAGTGCAGGGGGCCTGGATTCGAACCCTGGTCAGGGAACTAAATCCCACATGCATGCTGCAACTAAGAGTTCACATGCCACACCTAAGGAGGTTGGGAGCTACAACTAAGGAGCCTGCCTGCCGCAACTAAGGAGCCCGGCTGCTGCAACTAAGACCCGGTGCAACCAAATAAATAAACAAATAAATAAATATCAAAAAAATTATTTTGCCCTTAAAATAATGCCTGATGTTTTGCTTTATAAAAGTCAGATTTTCAGATTCTATTCTAAAAATACACCCAGACTAATGATAAAATATGGGAAACAATGAAGCAAAACATTCTGAACCTGGTAAGTAAATTAATATTGGAACGCAGTAAAATACAACCAAAACAACAACAAAAACAAGCCTCCCCAAATAGTTGCAGACTATTCACTCTAATCATGTTTACTAAAAGATTGGCCAATCCTTCAGGAAACATCTACTGGATTTGGCTCTTGTTACAGGAAGTCATATTTCTGGAGAACTGCTTAATGTGGAATTCTTTAATGTTAGCAAATATGTCAAATCACAACATTTATCTGTATTTTAGATTGTGACAATTTCACTGATAAAAAAGTTTGTTACTCTCTCTCTCTTTTGGATATGAAGTGGTTGTTAGGTATGATTTTATAAAGCAGGGAAGTTTCCTCTAGGAATGAAATGTTAAAAGCTGTTTACTGTGTAGGTCTAATTTCTTGTCATTTGCAATACTATGAGAAAGAAAACTTAAAAACAAAAAAATCCCAGAGAAAAGAAATAGCTATGCCAGGAGAAAAAAGTGAATATCTTCATGTTACACCAAATAGCATACAACATATGTAAACTAAGTTTATTTTAAAAATTTTAAAAAGCTGAAGTGAAGGGCAAGGTCATAGAATTATATACTACTAGAGATATAAAAAACTACAGGGAGGGCTTCCCTGGTGGCTCAGGGGACATGTGCCCTGGTCCGGGAAGACGCCACATGCCGCGGAGCGGCTAGGCCCGTGAGCCATGGCCGCTGAGCCTGCACGTCCGGAGCCTGTGCTCCGCAATGGGAGAGGCCACAACAGTGAGAGGCCCGCATACCGCAAAAAAACAAAACAAAAAACAAAAAAAAACTACAGGGATAAGTATCTAGAATATCCTGCATTTTTTAATGAGGACACTGAAACCCTGAAACTAATTTTTTCTCTCCAAAGTCTTACATTTGCATATTGACAGAGGTTCAACGCAAACACAGGAATTGTGACCATCCCAAAAAAGGGCAACTGCAAGCTTAAGAAAGACCCACTATTTTCATAAATATCTTCTTCTTTCTTTTTTCCCCTAAAGTAAATTTCAGATTATTTACATTCTCTAGAAATTAGCAATTCATCAAAACATAAGTAGGGGATTTTTATTCTCTGTTTTGGACTAAAGTTCTATAAGTAAAGTAAGTCAAGAAACTCACCAATTATTTTTTTAAACTTTTGTGTTTATATTTTTTAAGAGGAAAAATAATCTCCCTCTAAATAATAATAGGGAATATTAATTCTTATTACTAGCTAAGAGAGAAGAGTGAGAGAACTGGATGTGGAGAAGGAAAATTGAGAAGCAATAAGAGAGAGTGGGAGAGTAAAGAGATAATTATAAAGTTTAGTGGAAATGTAGGGACTTCCCTGGTGGCACAGTGGTTAAGAATATGCCTGCCAATGCAGGGGACACAGGTTCAAGCCCTGGTCCGGGAAGATCTCCCATGCCATGGAGCAACTAAGCCTGTGCGCCACAACTACTGAGCCTGCACTCTAGAGCCCATGTGCCACAACTACTGAAGCCCACATGCCCTAGAGCCCACACGCCACAACTACTGAGCCCATGCGCTGCAACTGCTGAAGCCCACGCACGCTAGGGCACAGATGCCACAACTACTGAGCCCATGTGCTGCAACAACTGAAGCTCACATGCCTAGAGCCCATGCTCCACAACAAGAGAAGCCACTGCAATGAGAAGCCCATGCACCACAATGAAGAGTAGCCCCTGCTTGCTGCAACTAGAGAAAGCCCACGTGCAGCAATGAAGACCCAATGCAGCCAAAATAAATAAATTAATTTTAAAAAGAATAGTGGAAATGTAAATATGTAAAAATATTTCTGAAATTTGTAAGAAAGGTCCAAATAGAGTGTATATATTTTACTAAGAAAAATACAATGAACAAAGGAAAATAAGATAGAAATATATAATAAAAGAAATAATACCAAAGATTCTTCCTTATATAGTTGTCCATAGCTAACAAAACTCTTAGAAAAAATGTGGGGAATTATTTTGTCTAGATATTACAGTTAAATTTGTAAGACATTTTGTCAAATGAAGGTGGCATTCATTTCTTTGAATGAGTTCACCTTTCCTCATCACAGGGACTCTTCTTAATCTAATCCAGTTTAACAGCAAAGATCTTCATAGTAGACCTTCATAGTATGCTGCTTTAATTTCTTTCCTTTAAGCAGGAAAATAAATAAATAAATAAATACATAAAACTTGGTATTATATATCTAAACCAAAAATGGAGATTTCTGAGGATATAATTCTGGTCAACTACTAATGCCAGTAGCCCCAAATGGAAGGAAATAAAAAAGAAAAACAAAGGAATACAATGAATTTTGGTGTGAGAAAAGAATTGAATATATTAACTATGTCTTTATTATAATTACTATCCATATTAGAAAGAAAATTACATAGAAAGACCTACGGCTGCTTCTATTTTTTCTCCTGTTTGTATCTGCTCTTCTAGGCATCCATTATTTAGTAAGATAAGAAAATGGTATTTCAGGACCATTGCTTCTCTGATTATATGTCTATCAATCAATCTATCTCCTGATTACATAATTAATTTATTAATTCTAATTAATCTATTAATATTGAGTATGACATCTTAGGCAGGAGGTATATGTATTTTGGAAAGACAGTTGAGACCTTCCTAACAGGTTTCTAATTAGAACCTTGATTCATAGCTTATGTAATTCAGGTTATTTTACCTTTTTTAATTTTAAAGATCAATAGATAAAGTCAAGTCTGCTTCCTCATTTCCCCTCAAAGTCTGTTGCCATCTTAGATTTTGTCTCTGCTTAGACAAATATATTGGAAACTTCTCAACTTCCTGCTTTTGATAGTATCTGTTGTAGTATGAGAAAAGGAGAGCAAAATGTTAGTCCATGTATGGGAAGTTCCCACAAAATATTCCTATACTGTCATTTCCTTGAGAGAAAGAGAAGCAAAATTTATACTCAATATACCTGAGGCTAGATATTTATAACATTCTGGTGTCAGATAAATAATCAGGTAACTTTGTTTCTGACTATGAAAATGTTATGATTCCAAATATTAGCTAAAGTTTTTATACTTAAGTACAATAAACGTGTTGAACCAGTAATGATCAATTTTCTCCCTCCTCAGTGAGAGTAATTCTGCGGGTAAAGTAAGTCCGAAAGTAAAAAACCCAGGAATTTCTGATTGTGCTCTAATGAAAAGCAACTGAGCTTAGTTCAAGATTGGAACCGCAGCTGTTGGTGACTACACCCATGACATCCTGAGTTCAACTTTCTGAGTCATCACTGTAAAGGAACAGGGGCCCCAGGCAGCTAAGTCATGGTCCTCCAGGAACCATTAACATGTTAATCTTCAGCCACTTCCATTCAGACTGTAAAATGTCAGACTCATGAAACAATGAACTATGGACTCAGAGAATGAAAGGAAACTAGTGCTATTTCCTTTTTTACTCATAGCATCCAATAAATAGTTGTTTTTTTTTCTTGGTTCCTCACATTGAATGCTCATTATTTTACATTTTTATAAATATCTGCTAGTTTCTCTAAATTGCCATTCCTTTTTCTCCTATCCATATTCTACCTAACACATAATCTCAGGAAGCAGATAGCATGTTCTTGTTAAATGCCCTACTTAATTCCCCTGATTGTAATTTTTTGAGAATGAAGACCAGAGATTTTATTTGTGTTAAGTTACTTTAAATTCAAATAGGTTAATTTATAAATGATTAAAATTTATCATATTGGGCTTCCCTGGTGGTGCAGTGGTTGGGAATCTGCCTGCCAATGCGGGGAACACAGGTTCAAGCCCTGGTCTGGGAAGATCCCACATGCCATGGAGCAACTAAGCCCGTGTGCCACAACTCCTGAGCCTGCACTCTAGAGCCCGTGAGCCACAACTACTGAGCCTGCGCACCACAGCTACTGAAGGCCACACGCCTAGAGCCTGTGCTCCACAACAGGAGAAGCCACCGCAATGAGAAGACCGCGCACTGCAATGAAGAGTAGCCCCCACTCACCTCAACTAGAGAAAGCCCACACACAGCAACGAAGACCCAACATAACCAAAAGTAAATAAAAAAATAAAAATAAATTTATTAAAAGATTATCACATTGTACACTTTTTGTACCCTGCATAAGTTCTAATATATAAAAAGCACATAGTTAATGCTCAGCTTTAAAGATATTAAAAATTGAATCTGCTTATTAAAGTGTAATGATTGAACTGAAGATCTTAAAATAATTTAATCTCTTCCAAGCCTTCTCAAAAAAGATCTTTTCTCCAAGATTTCTTATACATAGGATAACTTACCCATCTCTACCCCACCCTTATCCCTCCTATGTCAAGTTTATCTGCCTTTGAAATCTTTATCTTGCCTTATTCAGGATATATTATTACTTGACACTCTTTTTTGATCCCAATGCTATATACTGTTTTCCTTGGATATTCAATCATGCCTCAGATATATTTTCATGGTGATATGTAAGCTCCTGAGAGATCTGAGGAAAACTATACATTCCCTTCTAAAGAGCAAATACATGGCTCAGATATTTTTTCACACCTGTTTTTGAGGACCATCCATGAATGCCCATTTATTCATATCCTTTCAGAAGAGGCTTCCAGTACTATTTACAATAGCCAAAACATGGAAGCAACCTAAATGTCCATCGACAGATGAATGGATAAAGAAGATGTGGTACACATGTATAATGGAATACTACTCAGCATTAAAAAAAAGAATGAAATAATGCCATTTGCAGCAACATGGATGGGCCTAGAGATTAACATACCAAGTGAAGTAAGTCAGACAAAGAAAGACAAATATCATATGATATCACTTATATGTGGAATCTAAAAAAGAGATACAAATGAACTTATTTACAAAACAGAAACAGACTTACAAACTTAGAAAACAAATTTATGGTTACCAAAGGGGAAAGGTTGTAGGGAGGGATAAATTAGGAGTTTGGGATTACATATACACATTACTCTATATAAAATAGATAATTAACAAGGACCTACTGTATAGCACAAGGAACTCTACTCAGTCCTCTGTAATAACCTATATGAGAAAAGAATCTGAAAAAGAATAGATATATGTATATGTGTAACTGATTCACTTTGCTGTACACCTGATACTAACACAACATTGTAAATCAACTATACACCAATACAAAATAAAAATTTAAAGAAAAATAGCCCTTCTACTTCCAGCCACAATGGATTAACTTTGGATTTATCCTCCCACCTGAAACAACTTAAAAAAATAAAATAGTCAAAATGTATTAAATGATGTTTTTCCGCTAACTAAATACTGGTCAGTGAAGAGCAGTGATCCCATAAGGATGGGAAACAAGAGTTCAGCCCTACATTCTGATTTCCTCCAGCACACTGACTGAAGGGAGTTTCCACATTCAAATTCAGGAAGAGGAGGTTGTGGAATTGCCCAGTGGTCTCCCTGAGTTTAGGAGAAAGAACATTGTCTGCAGAGGCCATGGTAGCTAGAGAATGCACGGTTAAGTAACAGAGTAGAGAGCTATAGAGAAAGAGAGATCCAGAAATCTTCAGATGGCCCTCAAGTCTTCAGCCTAATACTGATCGTACATATACAAGAGAAAAGTACCCAAGTTTGGGTAAAGAACCATCTTAAAGGACTAGAGGGGAATAACACTTAGAACACATGTAAAGCTGTGAATATTTTCTTGTCCCTAAATTGCAAAAACCTCCATTCATGGTGCATTAAGCAGAGTAGTCAGAAAGTTTTTTTCTCAGTACTGGGAAAATAATTAACCATAGAATAAACATTTCTCTGATTCTGTCTAACAAAGCTTGACAGTGAGATAACAAAATACAAAATTGTTTCCAAGTAATTAAACTGCAACTCAGAACAGAGCTTAATATTATTTACAGGAATACAACATACTCAGCACTTAAGAAGGTAAGATTCATAATATCAGGCATTCAGATAAAAATTATAAGGTCTGCAAAAAACAGTAAAATATAACATAATGAGAAGAATCCAAACGACACAGAAATGACACAGAAAATAGAATTAACAAACTAAACTAAAATTTTAACTGCATTCATAAACTAAACTAAAATTTTAAACTAAAATTTAACTAAATTTTAAACTAAAATTTAAACCAAAGTTTTAATTGCACTCATATGTTCAAGAATCTAGAGAAAATATTGAGTGTGTTAGAAAAAGAAGATAGAGACTCAACCTGAGTTTCTAGAGATGAAAACAACATTATTTGAGATGAAAAATACACTAGATGGGATTATAAACACATTGGACATAGAAGAAAAGATAAGTAAATTTGAAGATATAATGATAGAAACTATGTAAATTGAAACAGAAAAAAACTAAAAATATTAATATTTTTCTTTTATTATTTTTGATTGTGGTAAAATAGATATACCATGAAATTTGCAATTTTAATTATTTTTAAGTGTACAATTCAGTGGCATTAATTACATTTATATTTTTGTGCAATCATCACCACTATCTATTTCCAAAATTTTTCATTACCCCAAACAGAAACTTTGTATCCATTAAGCAATAACTCACCATTTATCCCTTCCTCCAGACTCTGGTAACCTCTATTCTACTTTCTTTTTCTATGAATTTGCCTATTGTAGATATCCCATGTAAGTGAAATTATATACTATTTGTTTTTTTGTGTGTGTCTGGCTTATTTCACTTAGAATAATGTTTTCAAAATCATTCATGTAGTATGAATCAGAAGGTCATTCATTTTATTGTCAAGTATATTTGAAATTGGTTGCACATAGAAGAGTGAGTAAGCGTTTGATATTTTGATATAATCATTTTGATTCATTTCCTGGGATACTTTGAAGTTTATTCCTAAAAGAACTTTAAAAATATTACCAATATTCTGGAGACTCACTCAATTTATGAGATTTACTCCATTTCTAAGCCTTGTGAAGTAAGGAATGAGGTGATGTTTAGATTACAGGATTATTACAGGATTCAAGGATGGGATAGATGTTGGTAAGAAACATGAATTGGAGAGACAGAATGAGGTTGGCAGCAGGGTGGTGGTGGCATTGAGGGTGTGGTACAGTTGAAGGGGGTCAATGGCACTCTATGCTTGGTAATAAAAGCACCACAGTATATCAGTGCTGTATTGATGGATACTTTGTTTTGTTTTTTGGTTTTTTTGTGGTACGTGGGCCTCTCCCTGTTGTGGCCTCTCCCATTGCGGAGCACAGGCTCCGGATGCGCAGGCTCAGTGGCCATGGCTCACGGGCCCAGCCGCTCCGCCGCATGTGGGATCTTCCCAGACTGGGGCACGAACCCGTGTCCCCTGAATCGGCAGGCGGACTCTCAACCACTGTGCCACCAGGGAAGCCCTTGATGGATACTTTTACATTCCTGATGTTGAAATAGCCTAATCAACAACATGTAATATTTATTCAGTCTAGAGAGAATGTTACCATCACATTTTGATTTAGGAATTTCTTGCAGTAAGTCTGTGTCTCCCCAGGCACCTGTGGTCTATCAGGTGGAGCAAGTGAGACAGAAATATTGCAGCACTGGGACTCCTAGTATGGATCATGGACCTCTTTTTTTTAAAATAATTTAAAAATATGGTTGTTCCAACTATGAAAGAGCATAGAATCACAAAGGAAGGCCTGAAGAGAGATGAACATAGCAGATTTGACATGCATCCAGTGCTTTTTGTTATTGCTTTTGAAAAGAAGTGGAAATGACTAGGGTGTCCTCATCCTATTGGTAGCTGAATCCTAGGCTCTGTTTCTACACAGCACCTGCCACTTGAAGTGAAGACAGGGAGAGAAGGGTAATGGGAAGACTGGGCTCCTAGAGATGATACATCACACCAAGAAAGCAGTCACTGGATCTCAGAGACCCAAGAGAGGATGTCTAGCATAAAAAGAACTCTCTGGAATCACTTGCATCCTTTCTTCATTTTGGTGAGATTTAATATCCAGAAACAAGGACTTCAATAGTCACTCCATGTCTTGAATTCAGATTTCTCCGAATGCAGATGGTAACAATCAAATAATTATAGTATTGGCATATTTCTATAAAAAAAAATATAATGCATTTAAAAGTATTTTTGTTTTGGGACTTCCCTGGTGGTAAGACTTTGTGCTCCCAATGCAGGGGGCCCGGGTTTGATCCCTGGTCAGAGAACTAGATCCTGCATGCTGCAACTAAGGATCCTGCACGGCACAACAAAGATCCTGCGTGCCACAACTAAGACCTGGTGCAGCCAAATAAATAAATACTTTTTTTAAAAGTATTTTTTGTTTTAAAAAAGACAGCTCTGCAAATTAAGTTTCCTGAGTTACATGTTTTAAATGGTAAACAAGAAAAGGGTGGCTAAAGACAGCCTTTATTGAGAATAGATGAGTTGGACTGTAATGCAATTTTTAGATCATGTCTACATATCAAAAATAAATTTATATAATTAACTAATTTTAATCAATATTATTCTACTTATTTAATTTATAGCAATAAACAAGATTTTTTTGAAAACCCTATTCTGAGTACTTCCCTTTCCTTTTCATATTGTCTCTCCTGTCCCACCCTCCCTTTTTATTGGCAAGGATGTTCATTTTACTTTTTTTTCTTCTATTAAGTAGAGATGTTTGATTCAGTTGAAATCTGTATTAAAATTTTGTGACAGTGAATTTAGTAAGCCAACAATTCCTAAAGAATCTATAGCATATCTACTATTTGGTTAGATTGCTACGTGTTCTGGGAATAAACAAAACCTTTTCAGCTTGGCTTTTTTCCTCTAGTAGTTTGTCATCTGTCCAATTATCATTATCATTGAATGGTTTTTTTTTTCTTATAACTTTATTTATCTGTTCTTGGCTCCGTTGGGTTTTTGTTGCTGTGCGCGGGCCCTCTCCAGTTGCAGCGAGTGTGGGGCTACTCTTCGTTGCGGTACGCAGGCTTCTCATTGTGGTGGCTTCTCTTGTTGTGGAGTACCACCTCTAGGCATGTGGGCTCAGTAGTTGTGGCTCGCAGGCTCTAGAGCACAGCCTCAGTAGTTGTGGTGCATGGGCTTAGTTGCACCATGGCATGTGAGATTTTCCCAGACCAGGGCTGGAACCCATGTCCTTTGCATTGGCAGGCAGATTCTTAACCACTGCACCAACTGGGAAGTCCCTCAATTATGTTTTGAATTTGAATGATGTAGATAACTAAGATCAGGAAATTAATTCTTAGGAAGGAATAAGTTAGTGAAAACTATAGTTTAATACAAAAACAATTTTCTATTTCATAGATTATTATTTTTAAATTTAGCAATACTGTTTATAGTAGAAGATTCTAGGCAAAACAGTTGTACAATCAATAAGCAAATGAAGCCTAGAGTTATGGACAACCAATCAGACCAGCAAGCACTACCTGATGGCATAACCCATTTGAACAGGACCACATTTCCCAAAGAGGTTTTGATCTAGTCATTGGAGATAAAACAAATGCTTAAAGATATCAGACTGCACCTTTAAAAACAGAAAACAAAACTTGTACAAGTCAGCATACCTAATAGAGAACAGAACCAAATAGTAGTATATATGCCATTAAAGCTCTCTAATGAGACTGTATAGTTACCTGAAGAAGACAAATTTGCTTCCCAATATAAACATTCAAATTGTTAAAAGTAAATATTTTAAACTTTTACATCTGTAATGTTAATTATCTGTATTTACATTAATAGTTTTCCAACTCTGTTGATCCCTAAGGATATTTTATACCATTTTATTAACCCATAGGCCCCAAATTAAAATTTCATGCTCCAATACATTTTCAGAGATTATTCACCCTTCAGTTTAAGTATATATTTATGTCTTGAAATAATCATGCACTAGAATGATGAGTATAAAAGAATCCTAAAAATGTTTTATGAAAGGTTAAAAAACTTTGCAATATCTCAAAATTGACACAATTTTTCACCTCTGACGTAAATACTATGCTTTTACACATAATAAGATATGACTCTCTGGGCTGTATGTTTCCTGCTTGGGTTCTGCCCTTTGTATTTAATGTTATCACAATTATACAAAGTCATTTGTGACTAATTTCCAGAGCACTGAGTCACAGTGTGGCTGTTACTTATCTTTTCTTTTTTTTTTTTTGCACAGCACTGCTCTTGACCCTCATTTTTCCATTAATACTCATACAAACGAGTGCTTTCCATAATTAATTTTTTTTTGTTTCATTATTGTGCTGTGGTTGTGTACTTCTATACTATGTGCTTTCTTTACTACCAGAAGCTAAATTTAATATCGTTTTATAAGCAACAAGAATATGACAGGTCATCATATAGGTATGTAATCTATAGCTTTAATTTACGTAATTGTACTATATATAGTGCAATCCTATCTATTCTTATTTTAGTATATTTAGAATATGAGCTTTTGTTTTTGGAGACTTGTAAAATATTTTCTTAGAGAGATTAGTTAATGCTGGCAAGAAATATTTAGACTACAAGGATTCTAATGTTTATACCTTATTTTAAATATCACCAATTAATGGCAATGAAAGAAGTTTCTTTAAACATAAGGCTGCCAGTCTCTTTATTATATTTCTTTATATGTTACTAAATAATGTTTAAAGGTTAAAAAGAAATCTTCAGAAAACTCCAATTAAAGACACAATTAGTAAAGAACTGCCACTACAAGCTGAAAATTATAAACAAGGCTACATCTCACCAACGTTTTATATTCATGGTCTTAAAAGCATAATCCTATACTGCATATATATTTGCTTAAAACTAAATGGAAAATGCTGAGAATTTAGTTTAGCATTGCAATGAGTTTGTTTACAGAGAAGGGTCGATTTTCATTGTAGGGTTACAGACAATGGTCCTCCCCTACAAGTCTTTGCCTCTCAGCACCCTGGTTCCCCCCGCCCCCCGCCAAGGAAAAGAAATAAAAGTTACTTCTCATGGGCTAGAAAGTATATTGCCAAGTACTCACGAGTAAAATCTCTGAAGAAAGTTCTTGGAAAGATTTTTTCAAAGCGGAGTTGAGGTCATTTTGTTTTCCTTTCCAGGCATTGAAGAGAGGATTTATCTTTTCTACTTCTTCTTTTAAACAGATCAGGAAACTGGGGAGTGAAGAATAATGAAAGAAATGCAATCTGATCCTGCCAGCAGTGAAAGGGCGAGGTAAGAATTTGACTTTTATCCAGCTCAATGTCGCTCCCGTCTGTTGGAGCAAAGAGGAGCCTCAGAGCCGGTCTCAGAGATCACCCACAGCTGGGAATAGCCAGGCTTCCTGTTTAGGTCACTCCAACTCTTTTTAGGCTAATTTTGCCAAATTATTCAAAAGCCTTTTCAATTATGAAGGAAACAGACAAAGGAATCAGCTTACACTAAGATTTCAGAATTACTATTTTTGCATAACTATTACACTAAGATTTCAGAATTACTATTTTTGCATAACTATTTCTTTTACTTTCCAGGATTCTTTGTAATCAGTTAAAAAGAAAAAACCACTTTTTTCCCCCAGAGCTATATATTTTTAAAATATATTTGTTATCATGTAGTTACTTAATAAAGTGAACCTTTTTTTTCTTTTTGCAGTTTATTTTTTCTTCAAATTATTTCATCCACGTTGTCAATATATTTATGAAAAACACCTGAGGGCTATTGAAATTCCCTTTGATTAGAGAGGCAATGCAATGTATTGCCTGTTGCAGAATGTCAGGCTGTAAACCCTGCCTCAGCTACTTACTAACTTTGCAGTTTTGGTCAATTATTTAAACTCTCTGTGCCCCAGTTTCTTTTTCCCTAAAATAATGATAAAAGTTTCTAAGTTTGATATAAGTAGTAAATGGATTAATACATATAATATATACATATAAAGCACTTAGTCATACGTAGGAAACCTTCAATAAAGGTTTATTGCTGTTGTTTATATCATAATTATTATTTTACATGATATGTAAATATTTAAAGGCATCACTCACTTTGCTCTGCTCTAGGTCACTATCGCTGAAGTTAACCCTTAGTATTTCAGTAATGGAATTATGGCCATATCAGGCTAAGATCACTAGAGATTTCGTAAGATGGCGGAATCTTCTTTGCCATGACGGCTGAAATCATTTGATCAGAAAATCCATCAGTTTCTTGTTTTTTCCATCTCTGATTGTCTTCATGTCTTCAGCTTTTCTTGCTTCCTTCCTTTGACCTCTGGGTAAGGGGTTGTTACCGAGTCCAGACTCATACTGCTGGACCCAGGACAGGCCAATAAATCAAGAGATGGGCTGTTGGGGCAAGGAATAGCGACTTTATTCAGAAAGCCAGCAGGCCGAGAAGATGGTGGACTCCTGTACCAATGAACCATCTTGCCTGAGTTAGAATTCAGGCTTCTTTTATACTAAAGGGGAGGGAGAAAAGTCGAACCTTTCCTGGTTCCCATCAGCCTCTGGAGAGGCTGTGTTAATTTCTTCCTCTCTGCAGTCATTCACAGGTGGGCCTAGTCGGGATGTTTTCTTGTTAGCTAAACAAAAGTATTTTAGTTTAATGCTCATTACCTGGGAGGCAGGGTTCCCAGAGATGGGCCATTATGTATAATTTAAGCTTATAGGCAACATCCCTTTAGTGATTACCTTGTAACAAAGGTCCTTCCCTATTACAGGGTAACTTTCCCTCTTGTGTGTTTTTACTATTTATTGAATAATCCCTAGGTGTCTGGCACATAAATTACCCCATTTAATTCTCACAGCCAGCTTGTGAAGAAAGCCCTCTCTGCATGACCATTTCACCATTTCATGGGTTTAAGAAGGTTAGGTATAGTTTGTGGAGCTCTGATTCAAATCATGCAGTCTGACTTCAGAGCACAGATACTTAAATACTCTTCCGTGTTTCTTTCTCACCATGTTCTGGATTTCATACCACAACAAAACTTTGCTGTGTGTTGAAACTTTATTTTTAACAAAGTTAAAAGCATTCCTTCCCCAGGCCTAGTTCAGGAACTTTGCTGCATAATTATTACCCCCTATTACCTGTTGCAACTCAAGCACATTCAGTGTTCCCTTCTTGCTCAGATTGTTGAGGAAAGTTGCCTGTTCTTGGACTGCAGTGGACATTGATTCATTTTTTTGCCAATCTGCAGGCTCTACTAAGGTAGCAGTAAGCTCAGCAAATCAGATTTCCTTTTTGGAAACTTGTACTAAGAGCTATAGATAAAAGTATACAGTGCCAGGCTCTTAACTAAAAACCCAAGATAGAGGAAGTGCTGACATCCAAAATGGTGTACGCCAGATGATTATGTGGAGAAAGCTAGTTGAGAGTGAATGGTAAAAGGGATGAATGAAAGAGGGCGTGTAACCTCTGAGAGAGAAACAGGGAAGGAATGAAAGCAAGAGCAAGACTGAGAGATGAGATGAGTGATAAGAAAGTGATGCCTGAGCTCTACAGTAACAGTCCTTCCCAGGCCTAGTTCAAATTTTTCTAAGTACTCAAGAACATATACCCTTGTAATAAACCCTTTTTTTCCCCTAAGGTCATTTAAGAAATGTCTTTTTCTTACTATGTAAAGAACCCTATTTGAAAGAGCCACAACTGAGCTGAAATTATTTTCTCAAAGATCATTGATTTCATATTTAAGTTGCACTTGACATCAGTGAAGACTTTTTACTGTTTTATTTCCAGGTAATTTACACACACTTGGGTATTCTTGTGCTGAAGAGAAAGTGGGAAATTGATGTAAACTACTGTTAAGGTAAGACAACCTGAAGCTGTCACTTAAGGGCTCTGTGGACTCAGGTTTTCTCTCCCTGAGGCTTGCATGAGCTCCTTTTTGAGGTTTTATTACTAGTTTGCCTATCTATTGTGTACAACTCTAAGTCTAAATTATTTGGATAAAAGGATTTTCTCACCAACAACTTGACTATGTGCCATCGTATCTTAAAGTTCTTTGCATCTAATCATTATCTGGATGTTCCAAGTACCCACCTAATACTAAACACTCTCCTTTTCATTTCTCATCATACTCTGTTAATTTTGTCTTTCCAACTCTCACACAATTCAAATAACATTTCAGATTTTTATGAGCTTTATGAGAAGTTCATGAGTTTTATGATTCTATATTTTTCATTTTCCTGCCAGATGATGTGCATGTCCCACATAAAGGTTACTCTTTAAAACTGGATCACAATAAAGAAGCCCCACAAAGGGGACTGAAAATAAATCCTTTCTTCATAAAAACCCTGTAGATTTTGGGATGGTTCGTTATCAAGCATAATTTAGGAAGAGATAAATAATACACTCCCTACCCCCTTACCTTCTTCCCTTAAAGATGTGTTATATTGGCCACATATATATTATTATGTTATGTAACCCTGGGCCCCATACCCTCAGTCCCCCTGGTGTCCTGTGTTCCTTTTCACCCTTGGTTGGGTGAACACAAACAAAGAGAGAAGAGACCATGGAAAGGAGAAGCAAAAATGCTGAGAATAAATTGACAGTCCTGTTCCTAAGGGAGATTAACCACTGCTGAGCTCACCTGAGTTTCAGTAAATACTCTTTCTTTAGGAAATCTGCCTGGAGACTCCCTTCAAAGAAAGTCCAATCTCAGATAACAATGGAAGGGAGTAATCTTAATTTCTATAGTTTCTACCTGCTTGCTTCTGCATTCGAATGTCAAGACTTGAAGTTTATACTTTCAACAACTTTGCGTTTTATCCTTTAATCTAGACGTCAATTGCTTTGCTTTATTTATTTTCTAGATTTAAAACTGGTTTTAGGCTTTTAGTTTTCCGGTCCTTTTAATTATTTTGTAATACTATTATTCTTAATCATTCTTCTGATTTATATTACTAGTACTATTAATCCCATCTACAATATTTTAACTAGGTTTATTACTTTTAGTGTTATTTTAATTCTCATTTTTATGGAAGTGTCTATCTTAAGTATTATTACTGGTACTATATTAAAGAAGATATAATGTATGATGCCCATGTGTGTCACTATAGCACGGTGTAAACCAGGAAAGTTGGGTCTTTATTTCCTTCAAGTTGATATAGCAGCAAGCCCTCAATTCCCTAGGATAGACTATCCTTCCTTAACCAAAGTAGGACTCAGTGACTCTAAGATTACCGCATTGAATAATTTGATAGGCCCACAGAATAAAATTATTTCCAACCACTGGCTTACCTATACTGCCAGGACAGACACTGGCAAATTGCATGAAAAGTCTATCTTCTCACAGCACATACTTTCATTCTGAACCTCCCAGAAAGATTGCTTGTAAGGATAGGTAAGTTTTATTCCAGTCTCTACTACCAACATGCACATTTTAATTTACTACTTTTTATTCACTGTGTTTGAGGGGTAGTTACTTATACCATAAATCACCTCTCTTATTGATTAGGAATGCTAAGGAAAGTTTGCCTCAGAGAGGATTATACTTATATCCCCATTCCTATTGTTTTAGATTTAGGGAGTTAATCCCTTGGTAGATTTTGCCCTCAGAAATCCTTGCTGATTAGATAATGTGATCCTGTCCAGAATTTCAAAGTATAGGACACCAACTACCATCTCATTTTCTCCTTTATTGTAATATCAGCTGGGTTTTTGGATAATAATTTTCCATTCAAAATATTTTATTTTTATATCTCTTTGTTAAATATACATTTGTATTTTCACTATTTTCTAAGAGGACTCAGAAAAACAATATTATACAGTGTCATTTGGAATTCTGAAAAAAAAGGAAAAAAGGCACACTACGATGGTGGTTTTATGATTATCTGTCTCCTTTTGTCTAATGATAATAAGACACAACTACAAAAGCAAGAATGGTTGTTTGGCAGAGTTGAGTAGAGTTTTGGTAAGAAGCATAAAAATACTGTTAACAGATAAATTTTGTTTTAGAAATTTAAAACTTGTTTCTCATAAGTTTATACATTTTTATTAAATATTTTTACTTTACAAATTTCTTAGGGAAAACTTCAAAGTATAAAATAAGATAGCATATAAATATACCACACAGACATATTTATTAAGCACCAGCTGTATGACAAACACTGTTCTAGGATTTAAGGAGACAGCAAAGAACATGACAGATACAACTCTGTCTTCTTGGAACTTTAATTTTAGTGCCATAAACTGAATGCTGCTAATGATAACAATTCTTACTTAGTGAATTAGGATTACAGCAAACAAAAGAATGTCTCACCTTTTAAAATATCTCCTTTTAAAGCTGCTTAGAAAGAAGTTATTCCAGGAGCTGCATGTGAGAGTTTATTTCTTCTTTCTAGTTTATAAAAAAATGTATTAGTTTATCTTGTGGAGGTTTTCATCAATTATTCATTATCTGAAATTTAAAGACAAACTATTTATTACCATCTTGATTAATTTCTTAAAATTTTTAGAATAAAATTTCACGGTTAAAAATTATACTTTTAGGGCTTCCCTGGTGGCGCAGTGGTTGAGAGTCTGCCTGCCGATGCAGGGGACGCGGGTTCGTGACCCGGTCCGGGAAGATCCCACATGCCGCAGAGTGGCTAGGCCCGTGAGCCATGGCCGCGGAGCCTGCTCGTCCGGAGCCTGTGCTCCGCAACGGGAGAGGCCACAACAGTGAGAGGCCCGCGTACCACACACACACAGAAAAATTATATTTTTCTATCAGTTTCTAGCCACTTGAACTTCACAGTCTGATAATACCCACATACCAACGCCCTCAACAACACTTTTCTAAAAATTAACTTATTTATTTATTTATTTTTGACTGCGTTGGGTCTTTGTTGCTGCGTGTGGGCTTTCTCTAGTTGGTGGCGAGAAGGAGCTACTCTTCGTTGTGGTGCGCGGGCTTCTCATTGCGGTGGCTTCTCTTGTTGTGGAGCACGGGCTCTAGAAATTGGAATGCGATCCAAATTTTCAGGAACAGCGAGGAAAACGGTGGTACTCTGGTTACTATTTTCCTTTAAATTGTATGAAAAGGATTCATTTCTTGCTCAGAGAAACTCTTCGGAACTATTTGTGATAAATTACTGCCCTCTGTTGGCAGAATGTTATATAAATCTTAATTTATATTTTGACAGTATTTAAAGTTAGAGTTATAACAAATCTCATCAACAAGATGAATAATTAAATCCCAGAGAATGGAAGTGCCTTGTCCAAACAGCCATAGCTTTTAAAATGACAAGGGCAGGATGAGTCCCTGGGTGTCATGACCTACCATGTCTTTTTTTTTTTTTTTTTTGGGCTGCTTGGGTCTTAGTAGTGGCATGCTGTGATCTTCGTTGAGGCATGCAGGATCCTTTTCGTTGCGGTGCGTGGGCTCTTCATTGTGGTATGTAGGTTTCTCTCTAGTTGTGGAGCGTGGGTTCCAGAACGCGGGGGCTTTGTATTTTGCTGCACGTGGGCTCTCTAGAAGCATGCAGCTCAGTAGTTGTGGCACGCGGGCTTAGTTGCCCAGCAGCATGTGGGATCTTAGTTCCGCGATCAGGGATTGAACTCACGTCCAGTGCATTAGAAGGCGGATTCTTTACCACTGACCCAACAGGGAAGTCCCCTACCATCAGTCTTGTGTTGACTAAGTTAAAAACAGTAAATTTTTTTGCCTGAGAATATTTTCCATTTTCTGAGTCAAAAACAAAGTTTACAATAGTCAAAGGAATCAAAGAAATTATTTTATTTTAAAAATTGAAAGATGTTTGTTCAGGTTAAAAATAAACCATGCAGGGCTTCCCTGGTGGCTCAGTGGTTGAGAGTCTGCCTTCCGATGCAGGGCACACGGGTTCGTGCCCCGGTCCGGGAAGATCCCACATGCTGCGGAGCGGCTGGGCCCGTGAGCCATGGCCACTGAGCCTGCGCGTCTGGAGCCTGTGCTCCGCAACGGGAGAGGCTACAACAGTGAGAGGCCCCCATACCGCAAAAAATAAATAAATTAATTAAATAAATAAATAAAAGTGAGAAGAAAAATATAAACATCTTTCTCTCACTCTCCATCTAGATTCCACTCCTAGAGGTTGCCACTATTAACTGTTTCTTTCTCATTCTGGAAATTATGTGTGTGTGTGTGTGTGTGTGTGTGTGTGTGTGTGTGTGTGTGTGTGTGTTTCAAAATTGAAGTACTGTTCTCTGACTTTTTACAAATGTAAAACATATTTTAGAGTTTATTCCATATTACTTTGCAGAGATATAACTCATTTTTTTAATATGACTTCCTTTTATTGACAGTTTTGAGGATTACAGACAAATTTAGAATGTCCTTATTTAGGATTACCTGACATTTCTTGTAATTAATTTAGATTGTGTATCTCTTCTTGGACTTTTACACAAGTGAAGCTGTTTTGTTCTCATTTCATTTCATCAGGGGACACTTTATTTGGGTTTGTCTCATTACTGATGACAGATGTTAACTTTGATCACTTCCTCAAGGTGTTGTCTGCAGCCTTCTCCATTGTAAGCTACCCAGTTTTTCTGCTTCTGTGTACAGATAGGATTGAGTGGCAGAAATGCTCAGCAAAAATACAAAATCAAAATAATTACCTTGTCACATCCTTTCTCTCAGGTAGCAAGAAGAGTAGATCTTAGATGCTAAGTGTTATTTTCCCAAGAGTGCTGAGTGTCCATTTCCTGGCTTCTTATTTAATTTTAATTCCTCTTTCTGGAAGAATACACAAATTAGGGAGCTATCTGTAGTAGTTGCTCTTGGAATGTGGAATGGTTTGGTATATTAAACAATTGATGTAACTCTGAACTTTTTCATGTGTAAGTGTATACATAACATGTAGAGTAAAATAATAATTCTTTTCATTGGCAGTTAGATGAACACTGAACACCAGAACTGCTGACAGTTTTTTCTTATTTACATGTCATAATACAAACATATTTTCAAACATTATATTAAAATTTCAGTCATGTGAATTTTTACTTTAAATTTTGATATTAGTTAAAACTTTTCATGTGGCATTTGTATTTTAATAAATAATTTTGATTGCTTTAGAAGAAAAAACTTTTAAAATAAATTTTTTAATACTTTAATTTACATTTTGGACAAATTATTTCAAATTGCAGTAGAGGAAAATTATAATCTTGATTATCACATAATTATTAATTGTGCTGAAATGAAGGCAAGAAAGATCAATGGTATGGAATAACTATACAAATACTCATAAATTATGTATGTATTTAGTTTATTATTCATCCAAGCAGCACTCACCAATTAACCTAATATTCAAATATGCACAATAATAACTCAATTGAGATGTCTTACAATTTTGTCAGCTTTCAGCCATATAAAATTTATAGCTTTACATATCTTACATATCTTACAATTTCATCTTTATGAAGTATATTTGTCTAAGTAAGATAGAAAATATTTTTTGTAGTACTTTTCTAACTTGATTAATAACTTTTAATATTTAACACATCTTCATCATTATGCCTTGCTGCCTTTCACTTTACTATAATACAAACAGAGCATTTTCTGAATCATTCATTTACTATTTATTGACCACCTACTACATGCCACTATTGGGACTACTGCAGTAAACAAACCAGATAAACATTCCCGTTTTCTTGGAACTTACATTTTAGTACACTTTTCATCAAAAGGGTCAGGGGACATATTTAACATATTCAGGCATGTGATATTACTTTTGCCCTCTTAGTGGCACACACTAACTTTCTCAATTTTCCTCATTGGCATGACAAATTTTGCTGAATTAACATGTGATTTTGGAGGGAGAAAGTCATAACTGCAGAAGGATTCATCAAAAGACTTGGAAGAAAGGTCTGGCCTTGGGGTAAATGTTTAGAGGGCAAAAGAAAGCAGAAGAATAATAGAAAAATGTCAATGTAGCCAACAGTATCCTCAAAATTTAAGTAGAATTTAAATAAGAAAGAAAGAAAATAAAAATTTAAACTGATTTTTGTTTCAGGTTGGAAAGGTATTCCAGAAAGTAAGCAGAATAAGCTTGATTAATTGGTACTGTAACATGTAAAATAAGCAGTCACAAAACCATAGCCTTTATATCTCCGTGGAGACATAGTGATAAACAGCTGCTGCCCATTTTGCACACACAGAAAAGTAAGGTTAATTAGAAATACTGTAGTTGCAAATTCAGTTCCAGTAACAGCAAAATCAATTCAGCAAAAGGTATTTTCAAGGCATGATTTTTTTGTGAGTTCTATTAGAATTGTGTCAGATCCATATATTAGTGATTCATTAGACAGCTCAGAAAGTGGGGTGCCTGCCAAAAACCCACCTGGACTGAGAAGAATATCTATTTCTACATTTTTGGCAACAGTAATTTTTCTCTCTTTTGAGGTGGAAGTCATTCAAAACCCAGGTGACAATCATTATAACCAAAGTCAGACTAAATAATGAAGTCATAAAGACAATACGTGATTTTCATTCTCTCACAAAAATTTGAGATGAAACTCATAAATGACAAGGTTGATCTAGATTTTTCATGTTTATCTTAAAGTCAGGGAGTGTACCTTTGCTTCCACAAGAATGGATGACAACTGAGTAATGCGTTTACTTCAGCATGGTAGTTCAGGCTAAATTACCTATATGTCGCTAAGCGTGGAAATAATCTTTGGTGAGTATTAACATTCCTTTATGGCACATGGGTTATGGGGCTGTTTCTCATCTTGGGACATTTCTGCTGATACTTGTTCTATTCATGCTTTGTGGATAGTTTTACTACTTCTAATCAATAAGGACCCAGACTTACCTTACTCTGAAACAGCCTTAACTCCAGTCCATTTTATAGCCTCTCTGCCTCTTTAGAAGTGGTCAATATCCTGAAGTTGGGTGAATTTTTCCCATTTATGATGTTGTACATTGCTATATATGATATTTACACAAATAATTTACACAGTTGCTCCCTTTTTAATGTGAGTAAATAGTATTATACTCAACTTATTCTTTTGGACCTCTCTTTTTCACACATCATTACATTTCTGAAATGTATATATGGTCATATGTGTGGATCTACTTCTTTTGCTTTACCTATGGTATAGTATTCCATTTATTAAAACATACAATTAATTTTTTCCATTCCTCTGCTGAGGAGTAGTAGATTGATTAGCTTGCTTGCACTTGTTTTTGCTTCAGTGAACATTCTTAAATATGATACCTTGTATAAATGTAAGCATATCTTCAGGGTAGATATGGAAGACTGGAATTGCTGGCTTGTAGAATAAGCAGTTTTTTAATTACACAAGGTATTGTTAAACTGCTCTACAAAGTAGTCTCACC
Organism: Lipotes vexillifer; assembly: GCF_000442215.2. NCBI lineage: Eukaryota > Metazoa > Chordata > Mammalia > Artiodactyla > Lipotidae > Lipotes > Lipotes vexillifer. Next base: position 560,412 of record NW_006799230.1, on the reverse strand, counting down.
AGAGCACTATATAAGAGTACTTATGTCTCCAAATGCTTGCCAAAAGTGTTGTCTGAATTTTAAATTTTGCCTAACTGATATGTAAGAAAAGATGTCTTATTGTAGATTTGATTTTATTTATTAGATTTTTTGTGAGAAAGTGTTCATGTTTATTGGTTTACTCTTCTGAGAAATGCCTGATCATATCCTTTGACCATTTAAAATATTTGATTTTCTGTTCTGCCTTCTTCTTGTTTAAATAAGAGCTGTTTCTTATAGGTTCTGAAAAAAAATCCTCTTGGTTATATGGAATGGAGATTCCTTCTCCAAATATGTGTCTTGTCTTTTTAGTTTGTTTAGAGAATTTTTTGTCATATAAGAATTAATATTGAAGTAGGTAAATATATCAATCTTTTCCTTCATGGCTTATGCTTTAAAATTTTTATTTTAAAAACTCTACTACCATAATATGATGAATATATTATTCTATGTTTTCTCTAAATTTTTACATTTAAATCTTTATCTTTGAAATCATCATCTTTGTCTTCTGTTTCAAACATCTCAAAGTTCTTCAGCTATTTTTCCCTTTATATCTTCCATATAAAGTTTAATATCTGGTGTGCCCATTTCTTTGAAAAAATTAATATTAACTGGTATTGCACTAAATCAATAAATTAATTTGGAAAGATTAAGCTTGAACAGTTAAGGGAGCTGGACTTTAGTGATCTGGTGGATGTACTGACCTTAGCTAGGAGACAGGCAGCTCATCCACAGAAATAGAAGTGAAGGCTGGTTAAAGGCTGGCTTCATGGATGTGCTACTGCTGCGATCACACAGGGCATTGCACTGAGAAGGGTCCTGTGCTTGGTTTGATACCCTGCTGTCATCACCTTGAAATTGATAAATTTTTTATAATGTGTCCCCCAAATATGTAGCTGGTCCTGGAGAGGATATGGGTTCAGTTGCAAAGCACGGGTAGATAGGGTGGTGGGTGTATATGGAAGAAGCTTTTATTTTCTCATGGAATAGGAAGTAAAGGTCATTTATCTCCCTGTGCTGCATTCTGGGTTATGTCTCAAGGTCTCGTATTCAATTTACCAAAGCTCCCTGTGCCTAATCTGCTTTCAGTTGATTCAATTAATTTATTTTATTTATATATATTTTTGAATTTTATTTATTTATTTTTATACAGTACGTTCTTATTAGTTATCTATGATTCAGTTAAGTTTTAATTGCAGTGACTGTACTTTAATTTTATAAGTTCTACTTGATTTTCTTTCAGTTCTGCCTTTTTTCATAATTTGGTGTTTTTTTGATTTATGCTTTTAGTTGCTTGTTTGTCTTTAATAACTTTATACATACTTATTTTCTGGTCATTTTTCTTTTGTATTTTTTTCTTTTTTTTTTTTTTGAAGTTTTTAGGTCTTTAATCATCCTGGTGGCTATGGCTGCTAGTGATCATTTATGATGCTAACAATTTTGGAAATGTCCTCACCTTCACAGTGAGGTTGTCTGTGAGAATCTTGTCTTGGATTGTGTATCTTTTCAGAGAAATTGTGCATGTGCATATGCCAGATATCCCAAATGACTGCTATTATCCCACCTGGGAACTTTTTGTCACCTTTTCTTGTTGTATTTTATTCCATAAAATTGTCATAATGCATTAAGTTTATTAGAACAATACAACTTACTGTCATTACTGGAAAATTGTTATAGAAAAATACAATCTATGATGTCAAGGATATGACTCACTCTCCTTGAAAGTGGCACCATTGTGTAGTGCAAAACCTGCCAAAAAATCCATGATGGTGCTGGTTTCACCTATTTTTAAGCTTCTTTTTTTCACTCCTACAGGCATTTTAAAACCATTAGAGTTGTGCAAATTTGATCACAAACTCACTTAAGGAGCATGCTCATTGATTTAAGTAATTGAGGGAAACTTGTTTTCCTGCTTTAATCCCAGGAAAATGTTCCTATGATCTACTTGTGCAGGTGGATAGATGTTGCCATAGTCTTCCTTTTCAGTAATTGTGTAACTCTTTGCATATGTCAATTATTTGTAGGTGCCTCAGTTCTAACTTCCCGTTCATATAGATTCAAAACTTATTTCTTGTCGCCATGGGCATGTAAAACTAAACTCAGTGCCCAGCCACAGCCACAAGATCAGCCTACTATCTCCATTTCCTTGCTTGCTTTTTCCCCACCAGCCCTGGGGTATTCTCATTCTATACTGTAAACACAGCAATATATTGTATCAGAAAAGTTATATTTTTATTCAGCACTCGAGAAATTTCTAGCCAAAATTTTTTGTGTCATTCTATGCATTGCCTCAATCAGAATATTTCAGTTGAATTCCACTAGTTCATGAATTTACATTTTCCCTTGAAAACAAGAGGACAACTATGAGGACAACTACAAAGGCAAGTTTTTGAACACCAATGCAAAATAAAATATTTATATTCCGCAAGTCCCTACTCCCAACACTTTACTCTTTACTCTCAGTAAAAAATTTTATTTTGTTTGGGGAGAAAAAGGAGACTGCCAGATAGCATGTCATCAAATTTTCTGTTCCCCACTAGCAATCTTTTCTTTATCTATATTATACCTTTTTTCTAAGTTGTATGGATCATGGTTGAGTTAAAGCAAACAGAACCTACGATCTATTTTACAGCATAGTGTCTATAGTTAACAATACTGTATAGTATACTTAAAATTTTGTTGAGGATAGATCTTATGTTAAGTGTTCTTATCACAAAAAGAGAAATAATATAATAATAATAATAAGGAGGGTAACAAACTTTTGGAAGTGATGGATATGTTTGTGGCATAGATTGTAGTGATTGTTTCAGATGTGAAATTAAATACGCAGCTTTTTGTGTGTCAATCACATCATAATAAAGTGGTTTAAAAATAATAAGTATAGGGGCTTCCCTGGTGGCGCAGTGGTTGAGAGTCCGCCTGCTGATGCAGGGGACACGGGTTCGTGCCCTGGTCCGGGAAGGTCCCACATGCCGCGGAGCGGCTGGGCCCGTGAGCCATGGCCGCTGAGCCTGTGCGTCCAGAGCGGGTGCTCTGCAACAGGAGAGGCCACAACAGTGAGAGGCCCGTGTACCGCAAAAAAATAAAAAATAATAATAATAATAATAAGTATATTTTTACAGTGTTCTAAATGGGTTGAAAATCATTGAGAGAGCTGTCAAAAGAGACTCTAATGTAAATTATCAATAGTAGAACTGTTGCCAAAGCACCAGCAGCTCCTTCCATAATGAGAACTTGTCTATTGCATTGGTAAGTTGTTTCTATAGTTGCTGTTTCCAGACAAATGCCAACAGATACACATGAGCACATGTGTGCATGCACAAAGCACACACACATACAGACATGGTGCCATTACGACTGCTCACTTCAGAACCATGCTGCCTCTTCCACAATATGTGCAAATAATTAGAGAACCACACACTCTGCTTCCCTCATCGATAACCTCAGTTCTTTTTTTATTATTAATTTTTATTGCAGTATAGTTGCTTTACAATGTTGTGTTAATTTTTGCTGTATAGCAAAGTGAATCAGCTATACGTATACATATATCCACTCTTTTTTGGATTTCCTTCCCATTTAGGTCACTACAGTGCACTGAGTTCCCTGTACTATACAGTAGGTTCTCATTTGTTATCTATTTTATACATAGTAGTATATATATGTATGTCAATCCCAATCTCCCAATTCATCCCATTCCCCTCTTCTCCCCTTGGTATCCATATGTTTGTTCTCTACATCTGTGTCTCTATTTCTGCTTTGCAAATAAGTTCATCTGTATCATCCTTCTAGATTCCACATATAAGCGATATTATATGATATTTGTTTTTCTCTTTCTGACTTACTTCACTCTGTATGACAGTCTCTAGGTCTGTCCATGTCTCCACAAATGGCACGATTTCATTCCTTTTTATGGTCGAGTAATATTCCACTGTGTGTGGGGTGTGTGTGTGTGTGTGTGTGTGTGTGTGTGTGTGTATCACATCTTCTTTATCCATTCCTCTGTTGATGGACATTTAGGTTGCTTCCATGTGCTGGCTATTGTAAATAGTGCTGTAATTAACACTGGGGTGCATGTATTTTTTTCAATTATGGTTTTCTCTGGGTATATACCCAGGAGTGGGATTGCTGGGTCATATGGTAATTCTATTTTTAGTTTTTTATGGAACCTCCATACTGTTCTCCATAGTGGCTGTATCAATTTACATTCCCACCAAGAGTGTAAAAGGGTTCCCTTTTCTCTACACCCTCTCCAGCATTTATTGTTTGTAGATTTGGCCATTCTGACCAGTGTGAGCTGATACCTCATCGTAGTTTTGATTTGCATTTCTCTAATAATTAGTGATGTCGAGCGTCTTTTCATGTGTTAGTTACCCATCTCAATAACCTCAGTTCTGATTCAAGTCTCATGTAAGTGCATTTGATTATGGAGTCTAAAACACATTTGGAATTCTAGCTATGAGATAATCTGGGATTTGTTTTAAGCTTTCCTGTCTCTGCAGTATAGAAGGAAATACTAAAAGGAATCTGGAATAAATAATGAATGAGTAAATCTTTAATATCTTCCCCAGAAGATTTCATTTGGAGTTTATTTCATTTCACATCCTCAAGTATCTCCATTAATTACTCCTATCACTTTCCTTCCATATTAGCTCTTTCTGTACATCAGTAACATAATCAAGTTTCATCCCTCTTAAAAAGGAAAGCAACCTCTTCCTTAAACTTGCTTTCTGTTTAGTATTTTACAGCCTCTTTTGGCTTTTAGAATAAAGACTCTTGAAATAGTCAATACTTGTTATCTGCACTTCTGCATCTCCCAGTCTCTTCTTCAGTCATAACAAGTCTTTTTCCCAACACTGTTCCAGTGAAACCCTCCTTTCTAATGATTGCAATGACTCCCTATTTGCTAAGTCAAATGGACACTTTACAATGACTAACTTGACCTCTCTACACACCTTGACAGGGGTCACTGTTTCTTTTTAGAAATTTCCAAATGGTTTTCTAAGTCTTTTTCACAGTTTTATTCTATAGATCCTCTTTCTCTACTCATCCACTAATTGCTGATATTTTCCCAAATTTTATACATTTCTTTCTTCTAACCTAAAGGCTGAACCTCAGTTATCACCCTCATATCCTTGGTATCAAGTATACCATATATATATCGAATCTCCAATATTTTTCTCTCATACTTCTCTTCTAAACACAAATGTTATATTTTTAATTACCTACTGTATATATCCTCTTGGATAGTCAAGAGACGTCTCCAGAACACATTATGTATAAAGCTGAACTATATCATTGGTTTCCTAAACCCATCTTTCTTTCTTTCTTTTTCTTTTTTCCTGCGGTACGCGGGCCTCTCACTGTTGTGGCCTCTCCTGTTGTGGAGAACAGGCTCCGGACACGCAGGCTCAGCGGCCATGGCTCAAGGGCCTAGCCGCTCCGTGGCATGTGGGATCTTCCCGGACCAGGGCACGAACCCGTGTCCCCTGCATCTGCAGGCGGACTCTCAACCACTGCGCCACCAGGGAAGCCCTAAACCCATCTTTCTTGATACCCTAGAAGATTCTCTTAACTCCTCCTTCTCCCTTATGTCCTGTGGATTATAGTTCATAAATAGTATTTTTATCTTTTCCATCTCCTCCAAACCCACAGCTACCCCCTTGGTTCTTCATTTCTTATTCAATAATTGCCATATTGGTCTTCCTGTCTGCAGTCTTAGCCTCCTATAATTTAGTGTCCAAATTGATGTCAGTGTGATCCTTTACAAATAAAACACTGATTATGTCACTCCCTATACAAATATTTGATGCATCAACTTTACAAATACCTATTAAATACTATGTTTTAAGTATAATACAAAATAGACATAGTTTCGGTAGTCTCAGAATATATAATATAAAATAATCATTGCAGTGGTATACCTATCCTATGTCACGAGAGTGAATTTTTTTTTTAACATCTACTCCTCTCTTATATGACAAAATTATTACTTTTTAATGACCATGAAGTTAATTTATACATAACATTGGAGACACTGGATATTCCAAAATAGATGCAGACATCGCTGCGATTGCTTCCTAGTATATTTTTGTTGTTGCTGTTTGTTTGTTTTTGCTTTGTTGTTTTTTCCTTGTTGAGTTCCACTGGATTGACAGGAGGAGAGGAGTTTGTTGGGGAGTGATAGTATTAACTGTGAGGAGAATAGCAAAGTGCTGAAAAAGGAGACGCTGGACTGGCTTCACACCTTCCCACATGGAGGACTGAAAAAGGAGTTAGTCACTTAAGACTTAATCTATGGAAAATAAAGAAAGGAACTTTCAACTCTCTGACTTTCTAATGTTTATTTTGGCTACTGAAAGGGTTTTCCACTTATATCTGTTATGACATAGTGGTTAGCAGTGTAACATTTCAAGTGAAAACTCATTTTAATTGTTTCATGTTGGTGTATTCAATTTTCTTTCAGAAATTTACAATAATTATGAACAAGTTGCTGGTTATACAAAAATATTGCAAATGACTACAAGTTCCTCCAAGTTTTTATAGGAGAAAAAAGTACAATATTTATATAGTAGTTTTTATATCTACTTAACAATTGTGTCTATCATCCTTTGGTACAGTCTTATAAGATAAGTTTTTATATAAATAAGTGTCCAATAATTAGTAAGTGAATTTTAATACAATTGGAACATCTGTAAGACAATTTAAGTACTACTACCTCATAATTCTGATGTAATATTTTATTTTCTTGATTTGTTCTTTAGTTTCCCAATAACGAATTAACAGTAAAAAAAAAAAAGAGGACTGAATTTTAGTTTTAAAAATATTATTTAAATTTAGCAAAAATTTTCATGTGTGGGATAAAAATTTGCACTTGCCAAAAATTATTATTCCTTCCAGTTCATACTCTATTTCAATGTTTTAAATTTTAAACACACATGCACAAAACCCAGGTGGTTACATAAAATGACAGAATTGAAAGAACGTAAGTTTTGTTTCTCTTTTTTTATAATCATTGTGTTATCATAGTTTATTTTGAATCCATTCGTTAAATGCAGGAATATGTGGTTCCCCAGGATTGGAGAATCAAATGGCACAAGAAGTGAGCTGGTAATTAGAACAGTTTTATAGTCTTTGAAACTCAGCCCTATTCATCTTAAAACTCCCAAGTCAAGCTTGATTCAGTACTCTTCTTCCCCCAACACCTCTGGCTCCAACACTTGGAGAGTCTCACTCTGAATATCTCTGCCCCTGCCCCCTCTCTTTTTTTTTTCTTTTTTAATTGGGGTACAGTGAGTTTCTACTGTACAGCAAAGAGAAGTAGAGTTCCCTGTGCTATACAGCAGGTTCTCATTATCTATCTTATATATATTAGTTAGTGTGTATATGTCAATCCTAATCTCCCAATTCACCCCACCCCCATTTTCCCCCCTTGGTGACCTTCCGTTTGTTCTCTATGTCTGTGTCTCTATTTCTGCCTTGAGTATGATTTTTCCAATAAAACTGTCACATAAATCCAAAAGAATAAAAAAATTAAAAAATGAGTTGGAATGATTCTGCACAGTTGTGAATTGAGTGTTATGTACTATTGGAGTTAACAGAATTAACATCCACATAAAAAACAATGTTTATAAGAGGGTTATTAGCAAAACTGTGTTAATTTGAAGCTTACTATTCCCAGTTATCTATTGACGAATAACAAACCATCCTAAATCTTAGTGGCTTAAAACAATGACGATCATTTATTTAGTTTGCATAGCTGTAAGTATGGGTAGGCTCAGTGAAGACAGTTTTTATCTTTTCCAAGTGGCACCATCTGGGGTAGCTAGGAGGACTGTCGGGTGCTGGAATCTTTTTTTTTTTTTTTTTTTTTTTTTGCAGTACACGGGCCTCTCACTGTTGTGGCCTCTCCCGTTGCGGAGCACAGGCTCCGGACGCGCAGGCTCAGCGGCCATGGCTCACGGGCCCAGCCGCTCCGCGGCATGTGGGATCTTCCCAGACCGGGGCACGAACCCGTGTCCCCTGCATCGGCAGGCGGACTCTCAACCACTGCGCCTCCAGGGAAGACCAGGGGTGCTGGAATCTTAATATTCACTTACTCAAATGTTGAACAGTTGATGCTGTCATCTGGGGCCTCACCAGAGAGTGAATCAAAGAAAAAAAATGCATTGGATTGAGTTAAACAGAGAGGAAGACTATTCAAGTATATTGCAGTAGAGTTAAAGACTACTGCAATAGGGAGAGAGATTGAAGAGTTTCTAAGTGCTGGGGTGAGTCAGTAGAAAAGTACTAGAGGACATTAGGGGAGAATTTGGTCAGTGGAATTAGGTCATTTGTGTTGGCTAATTTATCAAAGTTAGGCTCCTACCCTCCTCCCTCTGGGAAATAAGGGTGATATCTTTCTGAATGATTGCATGTTAAAGGAATGGCTCCCAGGTCCTCAAGAAAGACTTTCCTAGGTTATAAAACTGGCAGGAGGCTGAGAGATTTACATTTCAAAAAGGCAGAGAAAGAATAGATGACTGCAAATCTTCTAAAGTTAGTGCTCTAAAAAGAGGAATGTCAGAAAGACAGGAAGAAAGCTGTGTACAGTTTAATCAGCTGAGGGGACGTTAAGGCCATCTTGGTCAAGTGTCATCAAGAACATCTCCATGTAACCTCTGCAAGTTACTCCTTGGCTTCCTCATAGTAAGGGTGACTGGGTTCCAAAAGCAAGCATTACAAGAAAGAGACACTTAAGACCTATCCACACTTCTGCTGCATTCTACTCAACAAAGCAGTTACAAAAGTCCACACAAAGGCAAACAGAGGGGCGAAAGTTTCCACCTCTTGATAGGAGAGTGACAAAATTTTGGAAGAGCATATGGTACTGGAAATACCATTGCAGCTGTTTTTGAAAAATACAATCTGCCACACTGGCATATATTGTGACGAAAGAACAGCTTCAGGGCTAACAGTACATTTTGACTTCTGTAAGAAATTTGCTTTGCTTACTTGCTTGGGGCAGGAAGAACCGGGTTCCTGACTGGCTGATTCAAAATTAAACAGCTCCCTCCCTCCCTGGGAACTTCCCGTCCTGTGAAGGGTATAAAGGCCTCGCCCGACTGTTAGTTGGGGGTCTCACTCACTTCTCTCCGAGTGGGACCCTGTCCGGACAGTTTGTGTAAGCTTCTATACTTGTACTTGTATAAATCCTTTGCTAATCTTTCTGCTTGGTGTTGGTGATTCTCGGGTGTCCTTGGTTGGGACACGGGTCGCATTTACCGGGGAACTTGACTCCAGGCGTGTGGGTCCCGGACCGTAACAATATAGTATTAAAATTCAGCAATAACTGCAGAAGAAATTGTTTAGAATTAGACCAATAAAATATTTTTCTGGGAGGAGTATTTTATCACAGACTGTTTAGAATTGCTGGTGCATTAAAACATAAAAAGACTAAATAAGTTGATTTTATTATTGTTTTTATGTTTTCTAGAGAAAATACACTCAATTACTGCCTATACTCAAGCAGTTCCTTTGCACTGTTCTGAACTTGCTAAGATATCACCCAAATCCTTCTGAATAAAATACGAATTCCCAATATTGCCTTAAAAAGTGCTTCATAAACTAAGAATTGCCTTTCCTTTAGAACTGTTATCTCAGAGTCCCCATTTGAGCCTTATATTCTAGATATACTGAGAATCTTGCAGTTCTTGGGAAAAAAAAAAAGAACTGACTTATTGACTTTTTTTTTTTTTTTTTTGTATGTACTTTCCTTCTGCCTAAAGTGAAAATTGCCTCAGCTCTACCTATCAGTTCAGGTTTCACTCTTCAGGAAGCCTTCTTAGACCACCAGCTGAGACCTTGGACCATTCAGCCTCAGACATAGATATCTGTCATCTATTAGGGAGTTGAGTTATGACTCAGCTTTTCCCATCTGATGTCTAAGCCCAAGCTCCTACTCACAATGCAACCTTGTCACTTTTCTAGGACTCAGATCACCCCAAGATAAAAATTTGGAATTAGATTCATGCCCTCTAAGATCCACATTAGGACCAAGAGTTCTCGGCTTGTATATTAGCTAACTTGTGTATTTGCTCCATAGCATCAAATAGAGACTGTAGCAGCGTAATTTACACCACATTATCACTAAGCCAAATGTATTAAGCTACTTTAGATATACAGACTCCTATCCTTTGCAGAATGACTGTGAGTAAGAGGAAATCTGCAGTTTCTCTCACCAATGCTTTCTTATGTTTATCATTTTTGCCAGGAAAGTACTCCTTAAATAGGATATAAATCCTTTGTTCTCTTGCTTCTTTAGAAATAAAACAGTCATCATTCTATTTGGAAAAAGCTTTCATGTACTTCAATCCATTATCCAATCTCATTCAGAGTCTTTAACAGAGAGAATAAATCCAGATCTCTTAATGTCCCATCACACGTCTAATATTCTAGTGTTTTAGATGCTATTTAATCAATTTGCTTCATGGAACTTTCCATTGATTATCTTCTTTTTCATCTTTTTTGCAGACTGTAAATGTATATAGAACATGTATTTCATATAATCGAATGATTATTTCATGGTTCTTACATGCAATAATCCTGGTTATACACTTGAATACTTTGCTTACTTGTGAAATTCCTGTGATGCATCACAGAATGAAGCTTTGCTTTTTATTTGCTCTTGCCTGGATTGTTTCTTCCTGTCCCTGCACATAACTAGAAATTTGCCATCTGTGACTTACACAGTTAGTTTCTCAAGTTATTACTAAATTTCCTTTTCTGTTTCTTGTTTTTGAATCAGTGAACCAAAGTGACTGTACTGTAAATCCTGACAGTTTTTTTTTTCTTTTTTGTAATGCAAGTGCCTGACTTAAGCTTTGATTGCTGAGATGCCACTTCAAAGGGACATCCACTTCAAAGATGGCTATCTTGAATATACACATTGCCAGCCATATAACCAGATAAAAAACCAGGTGGCCTTCCCCCACTAAGGCTCCTTTGTTTAAAGATCTTGGTTGATTTCAATAACTGAACATTTCAGCCACTTGCTTTTTTCCTTCCTTGCTGTAAATTTCCACTCTCATATTTTAAATTCACTAATAAAGAGTGAGCCCATGAAACCCTAGGCTCCCACCCTCAACCTCGGTAAAAGCAGAACCCCAGGACTGTTCTCAATCTCTCTGTCTGAGACCTTGCTCTGTAGCTCCAGGTGTGCCATGTAATATCCAGGTTTTGTAAGTAATAAACCTTTCTTTTTTTTCCAAAGTTTCCTGATAGTTATTGCTGCAGGGCATCTTGCAGTCATAATAAGGACCATAAGGGCCTATCCAGCCATAACATTGGTTTTGGGTAGGCTGAGACCAGCACAAAACAATTGGCATAGTCAGCAGGACTCCAAGATTACCTTTGCAATTGAATGCCTTTTACCTGAAACTTGCTTACTAACCACCTAATTCAGGTGGGTAACACTATCTGGGGAAGGGACACTGCTTGCTGAGGTTCTGTCCCACTGCTATGTGCTTTTGGGTATTGCTTCTGTCATGTGTTACCTGTGGTATTCAACCCAAAATGTCAGGGCTGCCATAATATTCCAATGATCTTCCCAGAGCAGTGTGATCAAGGCCATATGGTCTAATGAGGTGATCAGACCACTATTTATATAGACTTTAATTAACTACTAATGTGCATGAGGGTCTTCCTCGCCTCAAGACCAAGAAGAGCTAAGCAGGATGGATTGAATTGAAAAGCTTTTGTCACTGACCAAGGAGAGGTTCTGAGCTAAAGGCACAGGGAAAGGATTCTCATAGGTGAGGAGGATGGGAGACGTCCATCTGCGAACCCTGACTTGGTGGGTCATGGCTGGACTACATGTCCTAACTCAGAAGAATGAAAGAGCCTTGCAAGGAGGCCAGTGGCATCATCAGAGAAAAAATACAAAAAGGCCTATGGTCACTTCACTCACTACTGTCGCTCTTCATTCCCTGACCCAGTGGGATATTGTGGGTCCAATCACTGGTATGATATTGCTAAAAAAAGAGAAATAATAATGGACAAATATAAATGTCTTGAATATCTGGTGCCAGCACCTCTGAAGAACCCTGAAGAGGTACAGCAGTTCCTTGATAAATGCAAAACCCCATGGAAGCTTCCTAGGTGTTGTTCAGTGGCATGCATACCAATATACCAAGACTCTGGAATTACACTCCAGAAACCTAGGGGCTTCCCCCAGAGACCATGTGTGTATCGTACAAGTGGAGGCAGATTCCAATCCCAGAGAGATCAACTGGGACAATTCTGGAAAGGAAAGTGACCACCCACGAAGAGGGCTCACAGTGGCATCATCCAAACCTTTGCAGTAACAACACATAAGATTAAGGTAACGGAAGAAAATCAATAAGTAAAACTGACATCAAAAAGTATTACCTTAACTGAAATTCAAACCTTTCTTAAAGATTTTATGTAGCAAGTAGGAAAGAGGGGAACTAATCAGCCATTGTCAGGTGTTTGTTTGGAAGGAGCTCTGAATTATTACTCATGGCTCCCCAAATGCCTCAACTGGTCAGTATCTCTAATAACCTTAAAATGTATAACTTTCTTAAAGATCCATAAAGGATATATGCTTGCTTCCTCTGACATACCACAGATCTTGAGCCCCCTTGGCCTTCCCCTGAATGTGTCAGAATTAAGAAACATTCCTCAAGAGATATCCCTACTGCCAAGGGAAAGGCTGACAGGGTTCTTGAGGCCTCTAGAGAGGAGGAAGAGGGAAACTGGAAGGCAAAGGCCCCCAGAGCCATCGATATTCATACCAGGGCCCTCCCTCTCCTCATCTGGATATTTATTGCCTGGTACCCTGCCCATTCTTCCATCACGGTGATCACTGCTAAGGCTCACAGTGAATGGAAAACTTTAGATGAGGCTTGTCTCCTGCCATGAAAAGTTGGCGTGGTCCAATGGGTTTATCATTTCCATGACCATAGTGACCAAAATGACGCCCTTCTTTATGTCCAACCCTGAACATGTCCCATTTGACCCTGAGTCCAGAGAAATTATCTTTACAAGGTGCTTCCCCTAATTATAGGGCTGTGCTACCACATTTTATTGGGATTACTGAAACCATCCAAAAGGCACTAAAACTCCTAGGAGAAAATTTACATTCTTTCTCTATCACTTGAAGATGTAAACCTTACCATGTGTTGGAAATGTAAACACCCCAGGTGGCAACTAAAACACTGCCCACAATCACTTGAGACTGAAGGGTTTAAATAGTGGGTGGGGGAAAGGGGCCTTTTAAAATACAAACTGCTGTAAAAGCTCTCTTGCCCAAAATCTAGTCCACAGCCTCCTTAAGATTACTTGTCAGGGACAAACACAAATCTTAAAAAGTCTTCTCCACAAATGTTAGTATAAAGTTTCAGCCATTGAAGCAGGTAACTTCTACTTGTTCTGTCAATTTTGATTCAGCTGTTATTTGTAAGCTAGTGAGTTTTATATTGCTGTACCTGATTCATGGCTAAAATTTTGGAGCAGAAGCTATAGGGTCTCTGTTTGTGTCTGTCTGCATGTTTACAAAAGTCTACATATGTATGTTAGGTGTATGTGATTATTTTTTCTTCTCTACCTTCGGATGGTATTGCCAAAATTAATTCATAAAAGAACTCTATTTAATTGTCTTAAAAATAAACTCATGAATTAACTATTACTTAAACTCAGAAATATAAAAACTAACCCAAAATTTTTCAAGTTTACATGATCTAGGATAATTTTTGGTAAGTAAAAGCTAGTTTATATTTGGTTTAATTAAAATAAGTATGTCTTCAGAGTTATCAGCATTAAATATAGTGCAGATAAACTACTTATACTCTACCTGAGTTTTCTAGTCAAATAAATTCATGTTATCTCTATTATAAAATCTGTCAGCAAGAAAAGTAGCTTGGGATGATGGCTGACTTTTTCTACTGCCTAATGAAGTTTTCACAGGTAATCTAAACATAACTGTTGGGAGCAAATGATTTAAATAGATGTAAGTAGGAAAGGAGTTTTTAGGTGAACTTTTCAGCAAGAATTATGTGTTATAGTATGTCTATTTAAAAATAGTTTCCCAAATCTTTGGTAACTTCCAGACTTAGACTTTTGCTAAGTTAAAATAAATGATGGGAATTCATTGACTATCTAGATCATTTCCAAATAAGATAAACTAGTAAAACATTAATTACCAAACAAGTCTAAGTTTACCGACTTTTGACCTCTTATTATAGAGGAACTAAAGATATTTGAGTCTGTTAGTAAACATGATTTTTACGACATTGAAAAATTATTCTATGGGGAAATGTATGTTTCTACAAATTATAAAATATATTCACAGATTTGCCAATCTTAAAGAATGTTGGTGTAAGAGACAGTTCACAGTTGCTTACTTCTTAGTTTTCACTAGAAATTAAGGTCTTTAAGGGTTAAGGACCCTAGTTAATATATGTAATTAAAACTCCTAGAAATAATAAGGAAAAAATCTCAATATGCAAGGAAAGTAAGATGTGTTTTGGGTAAGAAAGCTATGATGTATGGAGATGCATTTTTAAGGGAAATGCAAGTAATTATTTTGGGTTTTTTTTTTTTTTTTGTCTTTTGTCCTAAAGTAAAGCTGGTTATTTCAGAATGAGAAAGAGGTGAATAAAGGACAAAATGGTATAGAAAGTTGAGAAGAGAGAGAAAAAGAGAATTTTACCTTGTGTGGTCAGGTTGGCTAAAACTGAATTGTTATTATAAGAGTTTTTTTTAATAACATTTAGTATCAAAGTACACTTATGCAATTTTCTTTCATCTGCCAAAAGGACAAAGTTTTTTTGGAATATTGGTCTGCTCCTCATAAGAGATTGTGAAAGGTATTTCTTTACCTTCTAAGTGATCTGGCTACAAAGCAAAGATTATGAGTTTTATCAGAATAATTTTGTGCTTCATGTTGTCTTAATCAGGTCTTTGATTACTTGAGAAAACTGAGTTTCCTCAACATTAAAAGAGCTGTTTTGCTTACAACTATGTAACCTCCTGTATTTGTCTTTAAGATCTTTTGTCACTTTCATTAAGTAGATAATTAAGTACTGTTTCATAATAATTGGTGATCCTATTTCGTCAAATGTCCAAAACCTTTTGATATTTTTGACAGACTTCCCAAAATCAAATTCTAAATGAAATCTTTTGACCTGGAAGTAACTTTGGGATTTCCAAAGGGCCTCTCCTCATAAAAGAGAAACATTAAACTAATTAGGCTTATTTGACATGTTAAGTTATATGGGAAGCATTGTCAAATAAGAAATAATGCTAAACCTTCTTTATGGATATATGTTATGAATATGTGTTTCAGAAATTATATGAAACTGAAAATATGATATGTAATATTATCAGTCATAATCCTAGTTATCATCTTGAAATGTCCTGTGTTAGAGAAAGAACCAAATTTCCTTATCAATTGCATTATAATGAACACTTATCAGATCTTTAACCATGGGCATTTTTAAGTCTTTCGCCACTTACAGATAGATTTTGTTTTACTCTGATGCTTTTGCAAAAATACTTCATCTTCAAGGAGATTTGTGGAAGGGACTCTGACAAATACAGGTTTCTGCTGTCAGATCATACCACTGAACTAGGTAAGAATTTACAGAACTCTAAGAAAAACTGGATTCATAAAATAGCTAACAAAAGATCAAGATCAAAAATTAATTACATAGGACTGAATGAATTGATGAATGTGATTATAATTTTTTTATGACTTTTTGTTTGAACATTGCTGGCTCTTTCATCTTTTGTTTTCCAGATTTAAGAAAACTTTTTCTCTTAAGCTATGACTTACAGCAATTTGTTAAAGTATACCTTTGTGAACAAAAGTGAAACAATTACTTTTTCTCCTTACTTGATCCCTCCAGAATTCTGAAATTCTCAAACTAAAACTGTCCGTTCCTCCAAACTATGCAAGCTAAAGTAGGACAACTTAATATAAACTTCAGAGAAATCACCACAATAGCTCGTGTATGGACAATCTTTGTGTCTGTTGCTATGTGGCCACTCAGAAGGATTACCAGACACATTCAAACTGCTAACCAAGAACCTGCATTAGATTTTCACTGCCTTCCCTCACTCCATCTGAAGATGCTTTAAACTCAACATCTAGAAATCTTGATTGGTCACCCTTTGGACTCAGACTGGGTTTATAGTCTGCTCCAACCATTAACCATTTTTTTCTTTTGCTTCTATAGAAATGCCTTTTATTAAGTAACCTGATGCAAATAAGCACCATATATACCTAACTTTGGGAGCCCACCTGCAATACCACCCCCTGAAATGAGACACGACCCTTTAATTAAACTGAGCATTCTCAGAACTAAGAAACTGATTTGATGAGATATGGAACAATCCACCAACTCAGGTCAGATTCAAACCAACTTACACCAGATGACCCAAGATGTTAAAATACTTCACAATATTACCCAAATCTTTGAGCATATTCCCAGTCTGGTCCCCAAGATCACTGACATATTTTGATGGCTGGATCCTTTCAAGTTTGAGACAGCAGCTACAGACTTGATTTCAAACGATTGCCTGTACAATTGTTATAAATTTGCTACTATAACCCTATTTAGATATGGAATTTCTGGGTTGCAACAATGCCCTGTCCTTGAATTTTAGCATATTAGATATCATATCAGTTTTTTCACCATTGACTCTGAGGCCTTCAAGTATTAATTCTGCTTACCTCTAATTCCTTATCTGCCTTGTTCTGCAGCAGGCCATGCATAAAATACAGGACCAGTCAGGACCACTTCACATTAACATTAAACAATTCAGGCTGAGGGCAGGAGGGAGCAGGAAGTAGCCATTCTTGTGTATTTCTAGAATGAAATGCCATGACTTCCCTTACTGGAAGTGTTAAGCCATCACATGGAGTAACATTAGGATCCCCAGATGATTACCCTTTTTAAAGATTATTCTGTTTTTCCTAGTTAGTTTAAAAATAAAAATCTAATTTTTATCTTAGAAAAAATAAAACCTCTTTAACGTAAATATTTCCCCCAAAGAAAACCACCATAATTTACTTGGGTAGAGGGGAGGAGAGGGATAGAAAAGGAAAAAAGAGTAAATTGAGATTTGTGGGGGGCATAAGTAATTTGAACTCTGGACATGGGCATGTATCTTTACCATTAGTAAGTATTCTGCTATTCTGCAGGAGAGGAAGGATGAAGCTAGGGTTAGAAACAATTCAGGATTGACCAGAGATGAAAGCACTAATTCCAATTAGGGTGGAGGACAGGATTCAGAAATACTGGAAAGCTTTATTTTCCTCACCCTGTGTCTTAGAACTGCCAGATCAGAAGTTGGCAACTCTGTATTAAATATCATAACAGCTGGGATGAGGAAACTTCACAGAAGGGCCACCCTAAAAGCAAGAAATGGAAAAATGCTAGAGGAATAAACACAATGAAATCCCTCAGGAAAACATATCTGGCCATTGGGTGGGTATCAGCCTTGTGTCATACTTGGTATTTTTTCTTCCCATGAAATAAAGACTTTTTTTCCTTTCAAAAAAAAAATAATAAAGTAAAATAAAAGTGCTGGGATCAAAGAGAAAAACCATAAATGGGACTTTAACTAATTTTTTTTAATAAGAAAAATTTATTATAAGACTGACATAATATAGCCAATCCAGACTGAAGAAAAATAAGAAAGACTGATGAAGTGTCCAAATTAAAACATTAGGAAAAAAAAAAGAAAGAAAGTGAAGCCAAAGAAACAGAGAATGTAGATCAATGAATGTTGAAATAATTAAATAGAAAACAGTACAAAGTAGTCTAAACCAACTGGCCAAAAGCTTCTTTAAAAATGTCAGTTAGATAAACTTTTAACAAATCTGACAAAAGAACTATAAGAGATAGCAAAATTATGCAATATTTAGATTGATAAAATAGATATAACTTTAGAAAAAGAAGAAGATAAAAGAACAAAGGAATTATAAAATATTATGAACAATACTATGGCAATAACTTAGAAAACCTAAAAGAAATAGATGATTTCCTATAAAAATATAATATAAACTATCAAGAATGACTTCAAAAACATAGAAAGCAATCACCAAATAATAATCAATAATTACAGAAAACAATTGGAAAGATGTTTGTAAATCTCCCATTGAGAGCCATAAGAGCCTTATTGTTTTATAACTGAGCTCTATCTAAACATTAAAGCTCTATGTAATATGAAGTATTCTAGATCATAGAAAAATGGAATTTTTATCATGTCATTTTATGCATTCATCATAATCTTAATATTATAACATGTTAAGAAACTCTAGAACAATTAACTTAGCTTTCTAAATACATTGTTCAGAAAATTAAATTCCCATAATGTGAAAAGAATAACAACAGAAACAGAAGGGATTTACACAAAAATATGTTTTGTTCAAAATTAGGGCATCAATCTTAAGTAATTACATATACACATTAAAAAAGAGAAACCGTTTGCCAAAAAGTATTTGCTAAAACTCTGTTTCCAATCTGAATTAAATTTCTAAACTTTATTAAGGAAATAGGAATGGAAGAAGACTCCTTAAAAACAATGAAGAATATTCACCCACACTCACAGATAAACCAGCAAACAACATATAAAATGGTAAAATACTGAGATAATTAAAAATAAGAAGACAGGGATGTTCATTATCATATTTTTCAAAATTATTTTTGTATTTTTGATACACACTGTCCAGTACAGTAGGTGCTGTTCATATGTGACAATTTAAATTAAAATTAATTAAGTTAAATGAAATTAAAAAGCCAGTTCCACAGTTGCATTAGCCATGTGTGCCTAGTAGCTACCTATTGGCAGTGAAGGTTTAAAATATTTACATTACTGCAGAAAGTTCTGTTGGACATTATTTTTCTAGGTAATGTGACAAGACAATACAAAATAAAACAAGTTGTATATGTAAAAGAGAGAGAAACTTACTCTTAGATCTAGATAACATGAGTGTATACCTAGAAAACTAAAGAAATTGTGAGTATATCAATAAGAAAATTTGTTGATTGTTTAGGTTAATACACAAAAGTCAGTATAGCTTTTTATCTCTACTAACAATTGCCATTGAGAAATGGAGATAAAAATACCATCTTATGGTAATAAATAATAAATACATAAATAGTAAATGATAAAATGCCTATAAATAAATTTTATGGCAAAAATGAAAAACCTATATAATTTTTTTCAAGACCTGCACAAAATGGAGAAACCATGTAGCTGAATAAAAGTGATTGTAAAATTAATGAATAATTTCAAACAAGTCCACAATAATTTGATTTTACCTTAGATTTTAAATAGGTTTTTATAGGTCAGAAAAATTATACCTAGTAAAATTTTAAAGAATTGGAAGAGGAGGTTCTGTTCTTGTTTTACTAGATATTAAATATGAGTATGAAAACATTGTATGCAAAAGAAAGTGTATTGTCATATTAAGGCACACAGTATCTAGTGAAATATATAAAAAGCAGTTTTGGAAGAGATATAAACCCTATAAAGGAACCTAATATAATATTATAAAGGAAATATTTTAGTTCAGTGGGAAGTTATTTAATAAATGTTGTTGATGGGGTCGATTAATCATCTAACAGAAGAACAGCCAGATTCTTACTTCATTATTTAAAAATCAATGTCAATGAAGTAAATATTCAAATGTAAAAAAAATGAATAAATATTGTACAAGAGTAATAGTGTTTAGAAAAATGGAGGGTTTTTTTTGTACGGCAAAGGATACCACAAAATAGCTAAAGATTAAGACAAATAAATAATAGACTAAACAAGTATATCTTAACATAATCTATGAAAAGTTAATATCTCCTACAAATACTCCTGATAAACTGGTTTAAGAAAAGACAGATATCAAGTTATAAAAATGGCAGTTGTTGTAGAAATGGTTAGTAGCTATGAAATATTCACCAAACCCAGCTTGCTTGTACTTCCCAGCTCTACTGAAAGTTAGATTGGTGCTATGGGACTAGTTAGTGTAAGAAGAAGTGATGGGTATTATTTGGAAGCTAAGGCTGCTACGAGCTGATAGGCCTCCTTTAAAATTCTTTGCTTCTTTGGAAGCTCCCTTGGAAAAAATATTGCAGGTGGTTCAAATACAACATCGAAGAACATTTTTTAGTCTGTGGATTTGGGATTGCTGCTAATCCAGTTTGGGCATGTAACATGATTGAGAAGTAAAATTCTCCTGTGGTATACCATCAAAGTTTCTGGGTTAACATATTATCAGCATATCCTAGATTATCCTAACTAATACAGCAGGAAATTTACAGAAGAAGAAATATAACAAAAACAAACAACATCATAAAAAATATTTTCAACCTCACTTGAGGGAATGCAAATTAAAGCAACAATTAATTAATATGTTTGTCTTCAGATTTACCAAACTTTTAAAATTTGGTAATATCCAGTGCTATAACATGATGGGGGAAATGAAATTCTCTTTCCTTTTCTTGCAAGCCTTGCTACAATTTTTAAAAAAAGTAATTTGTAATATCTATTAAACAAAAGAAATACTCATAATCCTTAAACTAGCATTCCCACTTTTAAAAATGTTCCTACAGAATAATATATAAAAATAAAAGCAATAGTAACTAAATACACACATATACAAAGATGTTTGTGGCAAGCAGCATGACTGCAATATAAAACTAAAAAGTAAAAAACTGTGAATATCCATCAATAGAAGGAAGATTAACAAACCTTCTGATCTGAGGAATAGTTAATACGTTTATCAAGAGATTTTATTTTACATTACAGTGTACTATTTGTGATCCATATTTTTGGAAAAGAAATGAATAACTTCTACATATGCGTGTATTTAATATATTCATATGAATATAGAGGGAGTATGGAAGAATATACAAAAGACATTTGAAATTTATTATTTCAAGGTTGTGGGAAAGGAGATGTATTACTGGAGATCATTAAAGTTATCTTCACATATTTTTGCATCTTTCACTTGAGACAATATGCCCATACTAATTTGGTGATGAAAGAAGAAAACTAGTCAATTTAAATATTACAAGAAGGACAGTCTTTCAGATGGACAGACATTGAGATAATTTGTTTATAATTTCATAATTGGTAATTAGCTGCAAAAAACTGTATGTTTCTCTCTCAAAATTTCCATCATTTGATTTTACATATGTTGCATAAAAATAGAGATAGGGGGCTTCCCTGGTGGCTCAGTGGTTGAGAGTCCGCCTGCCAATGCAGGGGACATGGGTTCGTGCCCCGGTCCGGGAAGATCCCACGTGCCACGGAGCGGCTGGTCATGAGCCATGGCCTCTGAGCCTGGGCATCCGGAGCCTGTGCTCCGCAACGGGAGAGGCCACAACAGTGAGAGGCCCGCATACCGCAAAAGAAAAAAAAAAAAATAGGGATGGGTTCTAATTATGTTTCAAATAAAAAACACCAGGTAAAGTATCTTAATGTTTTGTTAATATAATCAAATTCAGCATGAACAACTTATGTTATCTTAAGTGAAAATTGTTAAAAGTTGTTTCCCTGTAATTTTCACTTATTGCTTACAGTTTCCCTGTAAGACTGAAGGAAATGTTATCTCCCAGAGGGAGTCTTCAAATATTTAAAGGTAACTGTAACTGATTATCTATGCTTTTCTTGAGAATTTTAAAATTCTCAAGTTTCTTCACCCCTCATATTACATACTTCAACATCTTACCTGTTCTCAAGATGCTTTCAGTTGTCAATGGCCCTCTTAAAACGAGGCAACAAGGACTGAGCACAGTACTCTAGATGCAGTCTAACCAGTTGGAGTTCACGGTTGGCTTATTTCCTCCCTTTGTTTTCAAATAAAACAGAATAAAAATGAAATTAAGGCAGACTAAATATTGGCTTGGCCAAAAAGTTCATTTGGGTTTTTCCATAAGATGGCATGGAAAAACCCAAACGAAGTTTTTGGCCAACTTGATAAAAACCTCGTCACAAACAGGTTATATTGAATCTGTGTTCAACTAAGAATCTCTCTAACATTTACTTTCCAGTGTGAACTATTATCAAATTACATCTCCTTTATAGTATAATTCTGTGATTGATGTGACATTTTGTATGCACCCTTGTTAGTTTCATAGTGGACAGTCCATTTTTTCAGCCTATCATGATTGCATTAAATTGTGATTTATTTTGTGGTATCTATTGTATTAATTTTTCCACTGTGCTTTTAGAAATGGTGAATTATGAGGTCAAGTTTTCAATATCAATGATATTAATGAAAATAATGAATAATGCAATGATGAGGACATAGCAAAGTACCATGACTGTGAAGTCCTCATCGTTCCAAACACATACAACACACAATTTAATTTTTGCAATTAAAAGTCATATAGTTACACAGTCACCATGTTACTCAATATTCACTACTTCACATATTCAATAAAAATTATGAATAATGCCATTCAGTATCTTGGCGACAATCCACCATTCAGTAAAGTACCTTAATTCAGTGGAAAAGATTAATCTTGAAATGATAATTTTATTGATTGACTTTTTAAAATTAATAGACTTTACTTTTTAGGAGAGTTCAGAGTTACAGAAAAAATGAGAAGATAGTACAGAAAGTTTCCATATCAACCCACACAAATAATTTCCATTATTATTAACATCATGCATTAGTGTGGTACATGTGGCAATTGATGAATCAATATAGGTACATCATTATTATCAAAGTCTGTGGTTTACATTAAGATTCACAATTGTATTATACACTTCTACAGGTTTTGAAAATGCATAATGCCATGTATCCACCATTACAGTATCATACAGAATAGTTTCACCGCGCTAAAAATCCTCAGTGCTTCAACTAGTCATCCCTCCCATCTGTCACCACCCTCTGATAACCACTGAGCTTTTTAATCTCTCTATAGTTTTGTTTATTCCAGAATGTCATTATAATTAGAATTATACAATACATAGTCTTTTTAGACTGGTTTCCTTTTCTTGGAAATATGCTTTTAACTTTCCTCTGTGCCTTTCTGTGGCATGATAACTCGTCTTTTTATGGCTAGATAGCACCCAGTTGTACGGATGTACCACAATTGTTCATCCACTCACCTAGTAAAAGGCATTTTAATTGCTTCCAGTTTTGAGCGATTATGAATAAAGTTGCTATAAATATTGGTGTGCACGTTTTTGTGTGGACGTAAGTTTTCAACTTATATGAGTAAATACCAAGAAGCACAATTGCTGGATCATAAAGACAGTGTTTAGCTTTGTAAGAAACTGCCAAACTTTGGCAGCAAAATGGCTGTAACATTTTGTATTCCCAACAGCAATCAATGAGAATTCTTTTTGCTCTCTATCCTTGCCAGCGTTTGGTCTAATCACTTTAAAAAAATTTTTGGCCATTTTAACAAGTGCCTAGTAGTATATATCATTGTTGTTTTAATTTGCAATCCCCTTTTGACATATGATACTGAGTTCTTTGTGTATTTTGGATATGTCCTTTTTCAGACATATGTTTTGCAAGTATTTTCTCTCAGTCTGTGGCTTATCTTTTCATTCTCTAAATAATTGGTTTTTATTTTCATCCAATGATTTTTTTTTACAGACACATTCTTAGAACAGGTAAAAGTGTGCAGGTTAATATTTAATAACTTTTTCTTTTGCTTGTATGGCAAATCTATAAAATATTCTTTGAATAAATCTGAACTGTCACTGGATGTCACTGTTGCTTTACCAAATATGACTGTTTTGTTCATAAAGACAACGATTTATATTATTTTCTAAATAAGCACTTTATTAAAAGAAGCAAATCCACATCTTAAGTACTTGTCAACTAGATTTAGGTCCAAGCCACATAAGATATAAAAAATTAGGAAAACATTTTGTTTTTTAATTTAGAAGATATAATTTTTTCCCTAAACTTATAGACACGCTTCAAATAGCACAAAGAATTCATTAGGAAGACAGTACAGAATCAAAAGACATTATTTGAACAATAATTTTATTTTTAAGATAGAGGATTAAGATTTAGGCTACATATGGTGCATGGCTAATATATAATACATGAAACATTTTCAAAGTATTCCATTACTTATAAAACTTTAAAAATATATATGCATATAAAATATATATTTACATATACTCAAGTACTAAAAACTTATATGTTTAATATAAAATTGGAATAAATTCATCCTGTATATATTTTCCACCACATTCTGGTATATATACCGAAAAATTTTTTGAATTTTTTTTTCCTTAAGAAAGAAATGTCTGAAAGAAAGTAGTTTATGACAATCTCGGTATAACTACCAGATACCATAACCACAGCTAAAACTGCCTAGACAGACCAGCTTCTCTTGCAAAGTGCCTTACGCTAAAACAGCTTCTGGCCATGTTCTTCCACGCTTTGAACATGTCCCACCCACACCCCATTGTCTGGCTAAACTATTCCATCTTAAGCATCCTTTCCTCAGGGGCTCCTATACTGGGTTAGAGTCTCTTAATTTACATTATCTTAGAACATTACTTCTCTCTCTTTCTTGTTTTAACATTCACCATCCACGTTGGTACTTGAACGCCTACCTGCCTTACTTTGCTGTGAACTTCCTAAAAGCGGCACCGTATCTGCTTTACTGAT
The DNA here is from genome assembly GCF_000442215.2 of Lipotes vexillifer. NCBI lineage: Eukaryota > Metazoa > Chordata > Mammalia > Artiodactyla > Lipotidae > Lipotes > Lipotes vexillifer. The sequence continues at coordinate 535,745 of NW_006799230.1, read as the reverse complement.
TATTAATGTCTAGCGGCACATAGAAGATTATTCATAAAGATGTGTTAAGTTGTGAAACTTCGGTTAAGCAATAACAATTTTAGCATTGTAGGATATTACACTAAAAATACCGTCCTCAAAGAATAAAATAGATTACTCACATTTCTCTTCAGTGAAGGAAACAATAGAGAATGGAAGAAGGTAAATTATAGACTGGGAGAAGATGACAGAAACCAAGGGATTAGAACCTAAAATCTAGGGAAACTCTTACCCATTAATAAGAAAGAGATAGGAAACTATGAGAGAAACATTCAAATGATATAGTATTTATTAGCAGAATTAATTTGCTGGCTAATCTGTTTATGAGGAGATGTTCAATTTCACTAATAATCAAATAATTAAATGCAAATAATTAAAACATCAGTGTTACGGGGTGAATGTTTGTCCTGGTTTACATAGCATAATTTATGATTGATATCTTTTACAGTTATCATGATCTCTCCTCTTAACTATTAAAAAAGTCTGGGTTTGAATAATACTCAGCCATAAAAAAGAATGAAATAATGCCATTTGCAGCAACATGGATGGACCTAGAGATTATCATTCTAATCAAAGTAAGTCAGATAGAGAAAGACAAATATCATATGATATCACTTATATGTGGACTCTAAAACAAAATAATGGTACAAATGAACATATTTACAAAACAGAAACAGACTCACAGATTTTGTAAACAAATGTATGGTTACCAAAGGGGAAATGTGGGGGGAGGGATAAATTAGGAGTTTGGGATTACATATACACACTATTGTATATAAAATAAATAATCAACAAGGACCTACTGTATAGCATAAGGAACTCTACTCAATACTCTGTAATAACCTATATGGGAAAAGAATCTGAAAAAGAATAGACATATGTATGTGTATAACTGATTCACTTTGCTGTACACCTGAAACTAACACAACATTGTAAATCAACTATACACCAATACAAAACAAAAATTTAAAGAAAAATAGCCCTTCTACTTCCAGCCACAATCGATTAACATTGGATTTATCCTCTCACCTGAAACAACTTAAAAAAAAAAAATAGTCAAAATATATTAAATGATGGTTTTCTGCTAACTAAATATTGGTCAGTGAAGAGCAGTGATCCCATAAGGACAGGAAACAAGAGTTCAGCCCTACATTCCAATTTGCTCCAGCACACTGACTGAAGGGAGTTTCCACATTCAAATTCAGGAAGAGGAGGCAAGTGAGATAACACCAAGTGTTAGTGAGAATATAGAGACTTGAGAGCAGGTTTATCTTGCTGATGGGAGTGAAAACTGGATGAGCTGTTATGGAGGGCAAGCTACCAGTCCTTATTGGAATTGTGATTGTGTGTTTCCTAGGACACTGCAATCCTGCTACTGAGTGTGTAACCAACGGACAGTGTCACTATTTATTATTGCATGACAGTTTGTGGAAGCAGAAGATTGGGAGCACCTACGTATCCATAAAGGAAAATTAAAAATTAATTCTAGTGGAATGCTGTGCAGAATTTAGGACAAAAAAACTATATAAACATACAACAAAGATCTTCGAATATGATGTTGAATGAAAAAATTGGAGAAATTATATTTGTAGGTGAATATCATCTATACAAAATAAAAGCACATACACCAAATAACACCATTAAAAAAAAGTACATGCATGTTAAAGACATACACCAAATACATTAAATGGACAGCAACAGGAAGAGGGAATGGATGGGAAAACCAATGGTGAGGGGAAAACCAATGGTGAAGGGAAAACAATTAAATGGAAATCAAGGGAGAGTCCCTGCATAGATGATAATATTATAGCATGAGATGAAGTGTACAATGAACTCAGTTCTTTCCTTACATGACCACAACTTATGTTCACATAGTGAATATATGTATATACAAGGTGGCATTCATATGTGTGTGTGTACGTGTGAGTGTTTATACTGTTCAATTTTACAGTATGTAAAAAAATTGTTATTTTCTGCATAAATTAGCAATTGGTTTTTATTTTTCATTTTTCTTGGGCCCTTATCTCTAAGAAATAGACTACATAAGGTCCTCTATTTATTTATTTTCCTTCAATTATTGGAACTGTTTCATTAGTTTTTAATTCTTTGTTAGAAGCACAGAAATAGTCAATAAAATTGTTTGAAACAATTCCAAATTTTTAAAAAATATATTAGTATGGATATGTACGGTGAAATCAATGAATTACAGTGAAGCAACATTGATCAGTCACAAAAATAAACCATTTTTCAATTTATCTTTTGACAACCTAAGTCAATTACTGACCCTGCCAGCAATGACCCATAAAGACTGATTCTTCAATATTTTGATTGTCTTGGCTATGTTTGCATTTGGCTTTTGTAAAAACAAAGATCATAATAAAAAAAAGCAAAATTATACAAATAAAAGTAAAAGCTTATTGACTTTGGAAATTTTCTTTAACTCAAAATTCTGACAAAACATACAGAGTATCTTAGATTTTGCTTCAGTAAAAAAAAAGATATGTTTATAAAAATAAAATCTATTCATTAAGATATGTCTCTACTAATTTTTCTAATATTTACTGATGGCCAAACACTTGACCATCTTAATTGCTTTATATCATCACCTACGTTTTATTCTCATGATAGCTTTATGAGTTAATATTTAGTATGATTTCGATTGAGAATAATGGTGATCCTTCCATCTAATTTAAGCACAGAGAGACTTAATACAGAGTATGGTGCTTACAAAACTATGGAAAGGACTGGAGGATCACTTATTAGTTCAGCTCCTAAGAATCACTTCCAGCAAAACACCATAGCACCAGCCCACTGAGGGTTCCATCTGTAACAAACACAAATCTGGGAAATCTGGTCACTGATTCTAGAATCACATTACTTTTATTAGTCTTGGAGCAGCAGAACTGATGGCTCCATGAACCCACTACCTTAGCTGAAGACTAGGAATCAGAAGGTTGCTGACCAACAGTTGGCTTCTACTTGATCTATTTAAGGAAAAAATAATTTCAAGGCATCTAGGACATATAACCTTTTAAGTATCTACATTAGACAGGAGTTGGCATGTATATTGAGTAAGCCAATGCAGGAATCAGATGTAGAGGAGTTAAGTCAGTTGTAAAGGTGACATATTTAATTAATACCTTGCAATTTAAACACATGTTCGTATTACAGTAATTTTCACAAAGAATATTTTCAATTGGAGAAAACATGAACGCAAACCACCCTTCTCTTTTCTAAAGAGGGGAGAAGTTACAAGATAGTAAAAAGTATAAAAATTGACAAATAATTCTGTTCTTCATATGTAGATGATTAATTAATGTGAAGTTGATAATGACCATAACCTCCTACTTTCTAAACTAGGCAGCAGCTGAGACATCCCAGGTTCTTAAAATAGCAGTATTTATGCATAAAATATGTGATTGCTTAGATTTAAAATATTTATAAGATGAGATTTTAGAAAATAATTTTGAGTATTGGCTACATGACTCTTTTCTAGTAGTCAAAACTCAGCAAGATAAATGCTTTACTTCCCTTTCTCCTCTGACTCTTCCTCAGAGAGCCCTGTGAGGTTTGTTGCCTCTAACCCAGTTGTCTTCTCTGTTCCTTTTCTCTAGTATTCTCTCTCCAAGTAATTTCAGTTAGAATATCAAACTACAATATAATTTTGAAACTTGACTCATTTTTTTAACTTAATAACAATAATTTATTAATGCATCTGTAACAATCATTGACTAAAAAGTAAGATATTTCTTTCATTAACTGTTAAAATTGATATTGTCTACTTTAGTTTCACCTTTGAAGAAGTCAATGTTATTTATTTAGTTCTAGAAACTTAAAATAAAAAATAGCAGAAAGTTGCAGTTTAATTTTACACAATCTAGTATATCAAATAATAGCTGATATTAAAATCCTATTTCTTTACTAAAAACATCACCCTGATAAATGAAATTGTATAATATAACTTGTTTTATCTTATTGTTTTATGTAACCAGAAAGGCAAAAAATGAAGTGCAATAGGAAATGAATATGGCCAGGAACTCTTAGAGAAATGTAATATTTCAATATAAGAGGCAAATTCTTATCATTTAATAGAGTAAAGGGAGCTTGTTTATTTTTCCATAAATAATGTTTTGCCATTTATGAGTAGCTTGCAGTATACCTACACACTGGTAAAATGTCTTCAGAAAATATATTCTTCATAATAATCCTATCAGTCCCCTTTCCAACTCCGTTCTAGAATACAACATCTTAAAACACAATGTGGTCAGGAACAAAATTCAGATGATAAATCTATTAACCCAAACACTATTTACTTATCTATTTACCCTCACAATATCTAAATTTTTAAAAATTTGGAACCTTATGAAAACAAAGTTAAAAGCAAAAAGAGGTGTTAATAATCACAATACAATAGTCAATAATGTTTAATTCAAAATTAATACTATACCAGAGAATATAATAATATATATTCTTTTACAGTTTTGTCCACATTAAGAAACTGAAGCACTCTTAGTCCAGTACTGTCCTGATAGGATGTCCCTTGTTTCAGATATTGATCAATTGTTGCTGATTCTTTTTGTTAATTATGTATTATTCTGATTTGAGTTGTAATGTCTCTTTCTTTTATATGAATCATTTTCAGCAGAAAATTTCTATCTTCTTATGTGTTATCTCACTGTTTATTTTTAATTTGTTCATCTATTGCTCCAACATGTTGTACAAAGTTGCTGCTACAAATTATATGTTATACAATTAATAGTTTCTTTTCTATTTGTGAAGTATTATACTTGCCGGTTTATCTCTCTGCCCTGCTTTCTCTATTCCTGCTTTCTGTTTTCTTATGTATGTGTCTGTGTTTGTGTGTATGACCTGAATCTCCTCTATCTTCAGTGTTTTCTGCTCTTAGGGTGAAATGAAAATAGATTGTCAGAGTTCCTACAGAAAACAGATGACTCACATACATTTAGATACTTCAAAAAGAATTAATTTCCAAAGTACTAATTATAAAGGTTTGGGGCGGGGTCGGGAGAAACACTAGTATAGTGTTGGGATCCAGTCCTAACAGCAGCTTAGTTATCAGTACCCCTAGGCCTAAAGTATCAAAGGGATGGAGGAAACTAAAATCCAGAAGTGAGTTATGATAGAGCAGACCACCTTGAGGGGAGCCACCTTGATGGTAAGTGACCTTTATGTAAAGGACATAACTAGTTCAAGGCAGCCTCACAAAAGACAGCCATGGGGATCCATACCTTGATATCTCTCTCCTCTCCTCGCTCTCCCTACCACTCTCTTCTTAACCTGTCTCTGTCTCTTTCTCACTTCCTGCTGGATTCCCCAAAGTGCCACTGCCTATCAAGCATATTTCTTCTAGATGTGACATATGGTAGGCTCAGTAAATTTCATGGGCATGAGCTCATTGCTATACTTCCTTTGTTATAAAATATGTCCCTGGCCTGTGATGATTTTGTGCATTTTAACATAATAGTGAACAAGGAATTCCATAAATCTACCAATGATGGTGCTTGCAGAAGCACTGCAGTTCATGAAGGCAAATCCATATCCATGTAATTGTCTATCCATATGAAGATACTGGAAAGAAAACTAACAGAAGTTATCTGACACTAGTTACTTTTTTGAGAAGGGTTATTTCACTAAGGTACACACATATTACTTTAACCAAAAATATATGGCATACTACTTTCTATGTAATATTGGTTTCCTGTATTTTTAGATTTTATAGTCAAGTAACATTTTATTTAAAAATTAGGTGCTTTGCAGAGAATGTTAACATTAAAATTTTCTAAGTAAAAGCAACCAAAAAATAACTTTTCCATTCACTTTAGCCACATAAAGGAAAGAATATTTTAGCACCTAAAAAGAAGGAAAAACATAATCTCAAATAAAGTGATTATTTTAAAAATATAATTTTAACTTAATAAAAAACTTTCTATAGTGTCTTTAGTTTTCTTATTTTTCTGTGAAATGTTTAAAAAAAAATCACAGACCGACACCTGACTGAAATGTTTAGGTAAGATTATATTGTCTTATTCCATCACAATTCCAATATGGTGTAAAGTAAGACCAGTGAATTCCATGGGCATGAGATCATTGCTATACCACCTTTATCGTAAAAGTTCCTTCCCGGAACTAATAGTTCAGGGATGTTACTGATTAACATTATATCTATAAATATAGTGTATATTTGTGTTGAGTGATATGAGAGGAAAACATAGAATGATTTAAAGGGTTACCAAGACCTATTAAAGAACCTGAAGTGTTATAGCTACTGTTTCATATCAATCTAATTGTTGGACAATTGATGAATTCTAAAGATTTTTTTTTTTGATGTGGACCATTTTTTAAAGTCTTTACTGAATTTGTTATAATATTGCTTCTGTTTTTATGTTTTGTTTTTCTGGCTGTGAGTCATGTGGGATCTTAGCTCCCTGACCAGGGATCGAACCTGCACCCCCTGCATTGGAAGGTGAAGTCTTAACCACTGGACCACCAGGGAAGTCCCTAATTGATGAATTCTAAAATCTCCTCTGTATCTGATGTACACCCTACTGGCGCATGAATATAAAGGAATACCAGACTCCTAGCACACCTTCCTCTAGCTTGTCAAATTATATAAGAATTTTAAATGCCTATACACACTATGGGAAATAAGGTTATGGAAATATTTACATTCCCCACCAACTTTATTCTGGCCTCAAAATATTATATTAAGATACATTTGGCAGGGCTTCCCTGGTGGCGTAGTGGTTGAGAGTCCGCCTGCTGATGCAGGGGACACAGGTTCATGCCCCGGTCCGGGAGGATCCCACATGCCGCAGAGCAGCTGGGCCTGTGAGCCATGGCCGCTGAGCCTGGGCGTCCGGAGCCTGTGCTCCGCAACGGCCACAACAGTGAGAGCCCCACGTACCAAAAAAAAAAAAAAAAAAAAAGATACATTTGGCATTCATTCACTTTTTCATTTATGTTCTTAAGGGGAGAACCATCAACTTCACTTTTTTACATACACAATACTATGCAGGGGAGAGGATGTTCATGGAGTGTTCTAGTAATGAAACCAAATAAAAAGAACAATTTCTTGAACTCTAAAGTTGGAACAAAGCTTGTCTATATCCCCAAGAATAGATTATTTATATTATGGTGGGTTTTTTTGTTTAAAGCTAAGTCTTAGGATAAAAATTAATATGGGACTTTTAGTTTAGAAATCTCAAATGCTCTATGACATAACAGATGACTGGTGGATATAAAATTATGTTGCAAATAAGAGATATAAAGATACCTGTTAAAACATATCAAAAATAACCTCTGCTAAACTGCCCTCAGAAAATAGCAACTTCACCTTTGAAATTAGCCTTATTTCCTTCAGTGTCCAGGGTAAGTCTCATTCGTTTGATTCTTTGATCAAAAGCAGTGAAAATCTGAAAAAAATATTCAGTATCCTGTGGTAGAATTATTCACCAGTTGACATCAAAAGCTTAGTGTAGAGAATATGGACTTCAGAGTCTGACAGATCTGGGTTTTAATCTTTCCCACACCACTCAATAATACTGCAATCTCTGGCAGGTTACATAAACTCACTGAGACTGAGATTTCTCATCTGCAAAATGAAAACACAATATCAGGCTGGGGGCTTCCCTGGTGGCGCAGTGGTTGAGAGTCCACCTGCCGATGCAGGGGACACGGGTTCGTGCCCCGTCCGGGAGGATCCCACATGCCGCGGAGCGGCTGAGCCCGTGAGCCATGGCCGCTGAGCCTGGGAGTCCGGAGCCTGTGCTCCGCAACAGGAGAGGCCACAGCAGTGAGAAGCCCGCATACCGCAAAAACAAAACAAAACAAAACAAATCAGGCTTGATGCCTAGCTCTAACATTCACCAGCTGTGTGACTTTGATCAAGCTCAACACTGGGCGTCTTACGTTTCTTATCTGTAAAGTTATGATAATGAGAGTACTCCCTTTCAGAGGCAGATTAACCAAGTGGCTAATAGAGAATCCTTCTAAGACCCTGTACCTAATTATATATTCATAATTTTATATTAGTTTTTAGCTTCCCATACTAAAATCTTCAGGCCCCAGAAAAATCTGGATCCTCTTTTGCTCACTACCTTGGGCAGTTCTGGTATTACTATTGTTTTCTATATTACTGTTATCTTTCAGGATTAGATAGTATTATGCATTATGTCTGGATCAAAATAGGTGCTTATTTAAAGGTAGCTTTAATAATAATGTTAGCAGTTGTTATTATTGTTATTCTGTAAAGACAAGGTCATCTCATCCACCTTGATTGTACAATTTTTGCATGTGCAACTTATGATATTTAAATTCTTATTTAACCGAAGGAAGTTCCTCATCCAGTTTGTTCTTATTTGCAAAAATACCCTTTTGATGTACCAGTATATATTTGTTGGTTAATAAAAATAATAATGGTTACTTTAACTGTCACTATTGCTAGCACTGATTGGGTGCTTATTTGGTGTAAAGTACTTCATAAGTGTTACCTCTAATAATAGTAGGTAATACTAGTAATAGTAATTAGCTCATGCTATGTTTGGAATTATATAGTTTTTTAATCTTTATGATTTCTATGAAATTAACAATGGGATGCAATGAGGCATAGATAAATTATAAAACATGCTCAAAGTTCTATAACTTGAAGAGGTAGAACTAGGATATTAGGCAGGTATATCTGACTATAGGGCCTATATCTTTAAAACACTAATTATAATGGCTCTTCCTATTTATAGAGAACCTAAAAGTATAACTATTTCAGACAGAAGCACTTATTTACTTTAGTTTTGAAACGTCCATTATTTTTTGCTATTTTGCCTGTTCAGTATTCATTTCCCCCTTCTTCAGCAGCCCTGATTTCCTTTACAGGTGTTACTTCATTCTCACTTTGGATGGTCTTAGTGGAACTGTTGATCAAGATGTTCTACTTTCCTCTAGGGTCCATGTTAGAACTTCACAAGGCAGAAAGTGGGAAATTTCTCATTGGAAAGACTCTCTATCCAGTTGAGTCTAAACCTTGGCCTTAAACTTAGCAATGAACAGTTTTGCCATAGAGATTAGATTTGCAAACCCAGGACTGATTGGATATTTGACAATCACAAAGCAAGTCTTTATAACAGCTTTCAGTGTGCATGAATGATAATAACTATAAAAGACTGTAAACATAATTTATCTGTGGTGTTAAAAGTAGTGCAAAGTGAGACTCATATGACAACACTTTCTGTTAAAATATTATTATTTTAAAAGGTTAATAATCTCTTCTGGATGAATGAAAAATGTCATGGTTTTCCCCTACAATCAAAAAACTCTAGAATAAGTTCCAATTAGAAAGTAAAAGCCATCTTATACTGAAATGAAGGTTGTCTTCTATGATGTCACACAGTTTATTAAATCAGTGCCATGTTTAGGGATATACAAGTTCCTGAGAGTCATCACATTGTTAATATAGAACACAGCACCAAAACTATACAATAATCTCTGACAGATAGTATAAACCACTGGAAACATGTAGAATAAAAAAGAAAATTCTGCTAAGTAATCATAGAGAGTTCTTATGTAATGTCTGTCTAATGCTAATGAGCAGTGAAAGGATCTTTAATGAAACTGTGTGATGTGTCAGCCTGGTAATTGCTGTGGTCAAATTCTTTAAATCATTGCAAGGCTTCTAAAGGAAGATCCAAATGCCGTTGATTAAAGGAGGCATACTTCAGCAGATCTGCAAGGAGCATCCAGCTGTGTGGCTTTCCATAACCACTCATGAGTTAGCTTCCAGCACATTATGTAAAAGATTTAGATAGAATTTCTGTTAATAAAGGGAATTTTAACTGGTGACATACAGTGCTGATTTATGGAAAGATATTAGCACTTTTCACCCTCCTTTTTTTAACCATCCACAATATGGATTTCTGTAATAATTATTTGCAGAGTATGTACAGCAGAGCAATTTTTAAAAAAAATTTCATGTTCAACAACCAAGTTGCTTTGCAACATCATGTTCTGATGGCCTTTAATGACCTGAAGAATGCTCAGAAGTGACTGATAAGCAAACTGCTTTTGGTAGCCACACCAGTGGCCAATATGCCTGATGGAACAGACCTAGCATGCAAGTGGTAATCTCCTAATGAAGGCTTTTAAGGGGAAGAAGAGAATCCACTTCATGTGTGGCCTCAAATTTCCTGGAACTCTAGAGATTACTCTCTGCTTCTGGTAAATGGCATTTTAGAAATGGTATTGGAGATATGAGACACAATAGACAGAATGGAAATCAAGTGCAAAATCAGAGAATTAAAAATATCTTATCTTTAAATTTGCCTAAAAATATGCTGTAATGTATATTTATTCATCTTATTTGTGCCTTTTCTCTATCATATATGAGTATATGAGCCATATACCTAATGGGAATATAATTAATTTTGGTTTGTATAATAAACTAATGTATCAAATTTGTAGATTATCCATATTTTTGAGCATGATAATAAATGGTATGAAAATATTAATTCCCTAAGGTAACACTATATATTTCTGTATCAATATGTGTATTAATATCACTATCTATGTTAATATTAAATTGTATTATTTCTCTGAATATATTACAAAAAAGAATAGGTGTTTACAATTTGAAAATAATATTTTGTTTTTATTAATTTCTTGGAGAAGGATTTATTTTGTGAGTAAATATTACACAGAAAATTATTCAAGACACATTTTTATATTATATTATCCATTAATAATTAATAATATAGTAATTATGTTCTTAGCATCTCCAGTTGCTCTGGTGTCCATGTACATATAATACAGCACTTAGATTTGTGGATGAACTTTAAATTTTTGTTTGTCACAGGTCCTTGAAGAACTCTTCCTTTTATAAATACTGTTTCAGTGTTAAGGTTTCTCAGTATGTAAATGGTTTAAAGAGAAAAATAAAGAATGTCTTGTAACTCCTGTGAGAGGATAAACATAGCCTGAATGAATGATTATGAAAAGAGGAGATTAAATTGTCTTCTGGAAATCACAGGTATGAGCTAAGAGGACTAAGTTATAATATTGTGTTAGAGATTTTTTATTTAGTCAGTAAATTCTGGCCAAATAGTCCCTGGAAGTTACATGATTCAGAATTTAAGTTTTTAATATTATAGACACCTCCAGGGTTACAAAAAAGATTAAGTAACACAAAGGTTATTTACACAATTAGACACAAAACAAATCTATTTCTCTAAAGTTAAGTGGTCTAAAAGAAACTTGGTATATTTATATGTTACCAGCTAGCAACCTATCAATATCTCAAAAAATAAGATTAAAAAACGACTAGCTATATTTTATGAGTTATTGTTATACCAAAGTGAGAACTGAAATTTCTGAATATTGTGAGACAGCAGTCAGAAGCTGAAAGGTTTCAGCAGTATTTACTCATACACAACGACCATAATACTTAATCTAAGCGTAATAACTCTTTTATTACTAAGATCCTTGTAGCTTCCTGATGCAACTTATCAGAGTAGATGAATTATCCTCCAGTTTTCAATTGTGGTAAACACAAATGCAGTACCGCATCAGTAAGAATAATGACTGTTAGGGGAGTAATATAATAAGCCAATGGAATACTTGTAAGAATGAAAAAGTCAAGAGTAGCCCTCATGTTAATAATGAATGATTACTACTTCCATTTTTCTTCTCCCTTGTCAGATATTCTTAATTTAGGACAATTATTCTTCTTTTCTAAACACAAAATAGAACTTAAAAAATTGTTCGTTTGTGTATTTGGCAATATCCTTAAATTAAAATGGCAAAAATACTGGTTTTCAAACTTTTAGCAGACATTTTGGGAACAGCCAACAACAAATTTTACTTTGGGAAACAAGTGAACTCTTAAAACTATGTAGGTAAGTTGGGAAACTATTTGATTGCTTTGTGAATTTTTATATCTGAGATCATCGAATGAAAGTATCTTGGACTTTTTAAGCCTGTGATGTCACAGAGCCTGTCTGGTTTCTCTCATAATTCACTCCTCAGCATCTTACATAGTCGCTAGCACATACAATGGCACTCAGTGAGCACTTAATGTCTGTTGTTGTCATCACTGTCATTGTTACTCTCCACAAATATAAAAGAAAAAATTTCAATAACTGAAGAGATACTTTTCTGTTGTAATATTTCCCTTTTCCCACTCCAACTACTAGAACTTTCTAATATTCTTCGAAATATCATTTGGAGAAGAAGAAAAGCTATTTTATTTTTCCAGTTAATTTGCTTTTTCCTTTGAACTGCTGGGCAAACAAGAGAAAATTTGAGTTGTTATTCTCCACAGAGAATCTCTAAATGATAAAGCAATCCTTAATTTATAATGTAGGTGCAGGTTCTCAGGATACTAGAAAATATGGCCTCATAACTCTGAGTGTATGCAGCAGAATAAGAAGAAAAATGTATTGTTTGAGGGAAAAAGTCTTTTTTTTTTTTAGATGTTGGAGGTAGGAGTTTATTAATTTATTTTATTTATTTTTACTGTGTTGGGTCTTCGTTTCTGTGCGAGGGCTTTCTCTAGTTGTGGCAAGCGGGGGCCACTCTTCATCGCAGTGCGCGGGCCTCTCACTGTCGCGGCCTCTCTTGTTGTGGAGCACAGGCTCCAGACATGCAGGCTCAGTAGTTGTGGCTCACGGGCCCAGTTGCTCCGCAGCATGTGGGATCCTCCCAGACCAGGGCTCGAACCTGTGTCCCCTGCATTAGCAGGCAGATTCTCAACCACTGCGCCACCAGGGAAGCCCTCTATGTTTTTTTTTAATGAATACTTTCTCTCATTGGAAATTTCTAGGACATGATCTTTTTATTTTTTTACATATTTATTTATTTGGCTTCGCCGGCTCTTAGTTGCGGCATGCAGGATCTTGGTTGTGGCATAAAAAAAAAAAAAAAAAACACACACACAATATTGAGTAATGTACTTCTAATGGTGACAACCTCTGAGAATACAACATTTTACTAAAATTGCTGAGATAAAATTAAAATTTCTATATTATAATATTTGTGATTTGGGAAACCTGCCAGAGATTTATGATTTGGTCGTGGGAATATAGCACATGGAAATTTAATAAAAGTAAAACTTTTACAAAGTTGAAGAACTAATCAGCTACAAAGAGCTTTTTTTTTCTTTTTTTAGCTTAGCTATTTACTGACTAATCACTGACTAATATTCTGTCAGATATTAATATATTCTGTTATCTAATGAAGATATTTGCCTTTAAAAGTGGTTGAATAAGGCCTAAATTGTTATGTGTTCAAGATTATAGGCATTAATTATAAGGACTAATTGTTAGTATATGGATTCTTTTCTTTCTAGTTCCCCATGTTATTCTTTGTTGGAATATTAAGTGAAATAGACTATATTGATTAAATCAGGAAGGATAGCTGTTTGAAGCAAAGACTGCCTTGCCAAAGTATATAGTTATTAACCAAGCATAACAAAGATAACTGAACAGTCCAAGTGATCAGAACAGCAAAAATAAAGGCAATAAAGTGTGAAATTAAAAGTTAAGCTGAGTAGCTAAGATGGGCAGAAATGGACTTTTAAAATCAGAAGTGAAACCAATTAAGACCATCTCTTTGCTGACAATAAACACTTTTTGCATGCTGCTGGACTCTCCCCCTAAAACCTGAGGGTACAACTGTGATATCTTTGCATCTGTTCCGGGAGAAAACAATCTAAAGCAAAGGGTTTTACAGTATAATGTAAATCATAGTTTCCCCCATTTTAAGGCGGAGTAAACTTGCACAAAGTTGCCACCAAATCCTGAAGGGGGGGGGCAAGAGTGGACACCCATGCATCTGTACTTAGGTGTGTTGGAGTCACACAGGCATGGGTGCCAGGAGGGCAGAGTTGGAAGAACAAGTGATAGGAGCATAACACAAACATGTTGGAATAGGTGTAGCTGCCAACCTTCTGTGAGACTTCTGTCATTCAGGTGTGATAGTCTGCTTGCCGTGGGAATTCTATCTTTCATGTGGCATGTGCTTCCAATGGTACTCTGTTTTTCTGATTATGAAATGACAGGGATGGAGATCATTAGTTGATTTTACATAAACCATTAGTGACTAAGGAGTGAACGTATTAGAGCATAGTGATTATAAGCAGAATAACTAGATGGGTTTCCTTATTAATTACTATTTTGAGTCTCCTTTTCCCTCTAATGGAAAGTAAGGTTCATAATACCTATCTTTCAGGGTTCTGTGTGGGTTAAATAAAATGAGATAACAAATGAAATATTCTTTATTGTGTCTGGCATTTGGGGGCCTTTGTTAAAATACACATGTGCTTGGGATTCACTAGATCTGGTTGCACTTTGGGTTGAGACTATTCACATGTGTTTTGAAAGAGGTTCCTAGGAGATTTTGAGTATAAGTATAATGAAGAAAAGCATAAAGGAGAGGTGGGTCATAAATGTAAACTCTTTTCACATGTCCTTTAGAAGGTACATTATTAGAACTTTCACATACCAAAGGAAACATTGATTTTGATCATAGAGCCTTTATATTTGAAGCCATTTCATTTCCTTGTAAGCTGTTGCTGGCATAGCAGCAATCCTTCTGACTTTGCAGCATTGCTCTACAGTACTCTGAATTAACCACCATCTATCAACGTGATGGTTATTAGTTTTAACTATTGGCCATTTTGCCACTACCTAATTTTCGTCTTGACTCTTAATTCCTTCTGTGCCCTTTAGCATTCGCCTAGTAGAAGAATGAATTCTGTAAAACCTTACCGCAAATTAATGAGTTATGCAACTCCTGATTAATTATCAACAGCAATAGCCAGATCTGCAAAGAATTCCGATTTTAAAATTTATGGACTAATGAGTATTGCTTAAATATTAAATCACAATGTTATTTAAAGAAATAGAATTGCTGAGTACATAGTACATTTTAGAAGTAATACAAACAATAAAAATATGCCTACAAACAGCTTAAGGAAAAGATAGAAGAAATTAAGAGGTGAGTTTTTAAGAGAAAAAGTGGTACAGTTTAGTTTTATGGCTCCACAGTTTTACTTATTAAAATATGAGGAGCTTTATATTTCATTAGTAATATCTGATAACTATTAAGATTATAAATTTCTCTCCAAATGTTGCTTTTAAAAATAACAGTGAATAATATGAAATATGGGGAAGCAGTGGAAGACACAATATGTGATAGCAGTAATGAAGACTGAGTACCTTAGTAAGGTATATGCTCTGAAAACAAAAGTTACAAATGTTACCTATTCCTATTATAACTATACAAATTATTTTGATTTTTGGTAACAATAATAAAATAACACATTCAGGGTATAATTATTGTGTTTATGACATATTTATATTTAGGAATTTTTCTTCTTACATCAGTTGAGTTATAATTAGTAGTTCAATATTGCTCCAAAATTTTAAGTTCACTAAATTGATGTTATTAATGTAAAGACATCACTTTAGTATTTACTGTTAAGTTCTTAGAGTGTGGTTATTGAATGAATACAGGGACTGTCATTTCAGTGTTAATGCAAATTTTGAGAATTGTCCCCATAATTACAGGCTGGCCCTGATTGCATTACATTCTATATTGAACCTCTATCCTTCTAGACTTTGATAGATAATGCCAAGTGGCAATTTCCAGTTTCAATGTCAACAAGAAGAGCCAATGTGCCAGGTGCAAGCCGAGATGATTTTTCAATACATAATAATTTGGATGCCAATGTCAGTGCTTTGCTTCCTCTGGGTCAGCTCATCTTTCTGACACTGAGCTGTTACTGGCTCAGTGCTCTGGTGTTATGAGGTCAAAATAAATGGAAGTCATTGTGGGTGATTCTTGCTACACAGATATCTTTGTGCAAAAAGTTGTTAATTTTATTGCTGCTTAGTACCTTCCTTTTCAAAGTCAGAATCATGACCTCTTGGAATTTTCATAGGTTGAATGACTGGATTTACAGCATCTCTGAATATAATAGATCTACTTATAAAGTGAGGAATCATAAAACTTTAGATTTGAACTAGACAACTGGTCCAAAGTTAAATGAAGTGTGCTCCTCAGAACTGCAGTTTTATAGGATGTTAATAGCTGTTACATGTCAGTGGCATTTGTAATTTCTTGACCATCTGCAATCCAAGTTCCTTTCACAATAATCTCCTAAATTCTTTTCAGTAAATTACCTACTTTCAGGGAGCATAAACCCAAACTCCCCTGGAAAACAGAGCCTGAGGCAAACTTTCATGCTACTGTATTATTGGTGAATGTCATTCAAATGAAGAAAACACAGGGGGAAAAGAAATGAGGCAGAGAAGGAGGAAAAGCAAATACAAGCATTTCCAACTCCCAAGAAAACCCAGATGTTGGTTCAGTCATGAAGAATATCTCCAAAGAGGCAGTTTAAAACTACTGCTCATTTAACAGTCCTATTTCTTGTTCCCCATTAGATAAAGTCCATCCTATATAGTGTTATGTCCTTCACACTTCCGAATTGTGTTGACAATCTCCTCTTGACAGCACCTGGGGGAAGACAGAGTCTACATTGGTTTGGTCTCCTTGGCACAGGAGTTTCTATAACTCTTTCAGTGATGCTTTTAATGGAGGCCATGGGAGCCTGTTCCTCACCCCCAGCACAGACTGGGACAATGGTATGTGTTAAAAGATTGTGGCTTTATGACTGTGGGGACTGTAGAACTACTGTGTGAGGCTATCAACTGGGGAAATAGGGCAATGGGGAGAAGCCCTAAAGGCAGGTGATGCTGAGCTATTCTGTAGAAGGCATAAGCCAGGTACATATGCAGGATGCATAGTTTTGAAGAGGAGGGGAAACTTCTGTGGTCAAAGGGACCCTATCATCCCATCCTCTCCTTCAGCCAGAAATAGGAAAATAAATGATGCATTTATTCACCTATCCGGATTTGCAAAAGAGTTTTCAAAAACTGTATCAGAACCCTTGGGTTCTTAAACATTTGATGATATCAAAGCTAAGTTGAAATGGCTTTCATTATAGAGTTATAAATTTGCTGTGAGGGGATCATGCTTCTCCCTTACCTCAGATATAATGATAAAAACTTATATAAGACTACTTGGAGAATTTGATAAGTGTTGCTGAAGTCTCTAAGTTTGAGGAACAAATGAACTTGTATTAGGAAAAAGAAAAAAGAAAAATAAAAGAGTTTGTGACAGCAAAGTAGTGGTCTGGGGTGGTTTGGAAAAGGACTCCTACTAATGGCTGGTCAAAGGGCTGGGTGTATCATGGACTATTAGAGCAGGAGAGAGAAAGGCCTAATTAAGAGAGTCTATTTGGACCATAAGCTGAAGGAGTCATAAATGTCCAATGTAGCTCCTTTACATTGGAACTGCGGATGAGAGAACTTCACTTAAGAAAGACCCCATTGGGACTTCCCTAGTGGTCCAGTGGTCCAATGCAGGGGGCACGGGTTCGATCCCTGGTCAGGGAACTAAGATCCCATATGCCTCCCAGTAGTGCGGCCAAAAAAAAAAAAGATCTCATTATCATTTACATCTTCTCTTCAATATCTCTCCAACTAGATGAGAAGCTGGTCTAGCTGGAATATGGAAGAATTTCAACTCTGAAGTTATTTGAGAGTTTTAATTATTATACCTGTTTGGGTACATTAACTATAGAGCGAGACTGTTTCAGCAGTAAACTGAGCAGGGAAGTTTTCTTAACTTAGAGTTAACAGCTGGGTGTCCTGGCCAAATTTTAACCTGGACAGAGACAAAATGGTCTCATGTAGTAAGTTTTCAGGGGCAGTCCTAAGTAAAAAACCCAAGGTTGTTTTATATTGTTTTCTGATTGTTTCCTATGACTCCTGTTCTCTCAATGTGCTGGTAAAGTAATATTCATTTTCTTCTTTCCTATTTGCAGAAATGAGTTAAGGCGTTTTCTTCATTGTTATCTTTTTTTTTTTTTTTGGTACGCGGGCCTCTCACTGTTGTGGCCTCTCCCGTTGCGGAGCACAGGCTCCAGACGCGCAGGCTCAGTGGCCATGGCTCACGGGCCCAGCCGCTCCGCAGCATGTGGGATCTTCCCAGACCGGGGCACGAACCCGCGTCGCCTGCATCGGCAGGCGGACTCTCAACAGCTGCACCACCAGGGAAGCCCTTCATTGTTATCTTTTAATAGTAAACTATCATTCCCATCACGGGCTAATTTTTCACGCTTTTTCCTCCAATATTTCTGTTAAAGTCTCTTCTAAAATATATGGTTTTGATTACAGTATAATTTATTATTTATTGTAGAGGAAGTTTAAAAATAAAGTCAAAGAAAAGTATGTAAAAAGTAAACCAGAAATGTACTATACAGGGAGAATCAATGTTATCATCTTGTTTTATCTTTCAATAGAAATGTTTGTATACACAATATGAATATTTCATACTCACAATATTTTTAACCTGATTTTAAACATCACTTGTAGTCATTCCCCCTACCATCAGTTTTAAAAGTTCTATTGTATTTCACTGTGTGGAAATCTCAGTTTACTTAATATTTCCATATTTGGGGGCATCTAAGTTGCTTCCATTAAAAAAAATAACACTTAAATGAATATTCCTGGGGAGAAAGTTTACTTTGATTTCTGCAGTAATACTTTTCCAAAATTCATATATATTTTTTACCTGTATTTGATGCTTATAGTTTTTGTTTTATCCTTTGTTCATATCCTTGTGCCATATTCTCTGACTGGACCATTAGTTCAATATTTTTCTCCTTACTCATTCTTGGATAAAGAAAACTGTATCTGATATGGATAAAACTGTGCTGAGCCCTCTAACCCATTTACTTGAACATTTGGAATCACCTTAGGTCTTAAGCTTACTATTTTTCCTATAATCCAGCAAGAGTACTACAAGGAAGAAGCTAGGTCTGGAGTATTCCTAAAAGAAAACTTTGATCTATTTTTTGTCTCTGAACTTTAGTATTATGGGCTGAAGGTCTAGAACTAACTTGGCCTTTCCTCTCCTCGAGATATGTGTTTATGGCCTCTTTCTTACTCTACTATTAATAACAAAAATGAAATCAATTCAATATTCTAGGTATCTGTCCAAAAGTAGCAATAAGAATCTCAAATAATGATTCAATTGTTTGCTTTTCTGATATCAAGCTTTTGAATATTTAGAAATAACATTTCAAAATTTGTTTTTTAATTTTTCCTTCTTGCCAGTGCATATTATTTTCAAATATGCCATTTTAAATTAGGCTATCTGTTCTTAAACTAATAATGTACCTTAAATAATTTTGATGAAAGCTTTTTATATTTAAAATATAATGTAGTAATTATTTATATTAATTGCATCATAATCTAGCTTTGTTTCTCATTTCTCTATCCCAAAGATAGTTCTTTACTAATACATTGTGAATTATATAGTTGTCCTTCAGTCTTAATAACCTTATAATTCTGAATGCTTGTTAATCATAGACCTCAATTACACATATAATGTCTGAATTCAGTTCGCACAAATCATGATTGCAAATTGATTCTTCATAGGGGAGACTCTGATCTCTGTACTTCATACACAGACACTATATATGGATTATGTGGCATGATTCATAGACAAAATTTTGGCTTAAATTAATGAATTATATTTATAATACAAATTTATATTATATTTATAATATATTTATATTTAATCAATATTTTCCAAAAAGAGGCTTTCTTGAAAGCAGAAAATAACAAATTTCAGCAACTTGTTTAGATGAGAGCAAATTAAATCAAATACATCAAATAAATGCATGACGATAAAACATTATTGTTAAGTATCACACATAAAGACATATTTTTACTAGAATTTTACAGACCTACAATTTAGTAATTTGATTTTGTATAAGGTATCACAGGTATTATCATCTGAACCAGTCATATGATAGAAAAAAAGTGTCTTTAAATATAAATCATGTTCTCTTTTATCTCTTTCTGATCTCTTTCTGATGAAAGACAGAAGGAATGCTAACCTTGAGAAAATTAATATTCAAGAGTAAAGATTTACAGTTACATTTTAACATAGAAAGTAATAGAAATCTTTCTGAGTTTCAGAGACAGAAAAATTATCTTTAATAAACAGAAGATATAAAAAAGCATGGATGGCTTCATTGAAGCAAATGCTAGATGACTTAAAGGGATATAATGAGCTAAATCTTTATAATGTAAAAGGTACAAATTTTTTTAAAAACTGGTATTATCCAGATATTGAAAAAAAAAATTTTCTGTCTTTGCTTTAAATAAAGGTTACATAAAGTAGCAACATATAATGTAACATGAAAAAGAATATGGAAAACATACATAAAGCTAAGATAATTAAAACAAGTCAACAGTATAGTCATTGAAATATACATTAATTTTAAATGGTGTTTAACTTTGGTTTGTAGATAAACACTAAATGACAGAGCTAAATAATTCACATCAGAAAATCTTTATATTGCTATTTCTAGGATATTACAACTGTTTTCTTTGCATGATATGTAGAATATCTATTTCATAAATGAGTTACACCTTTCAGACCCCAGGAAGTTCACATTTATGTTGCAAGGCATCAAGATGCAATGGAGATGGACTGTGATTCAGAAGTCTTGGGTTTTATTGCTGATTTTGTAACTAATTCACTATGTAAAACAAAACGACAGGAACAAAAACAGCAACAAAAAACCTACCATGAGTTCTCTATTTCTGATGTCTTACCTTCTACCTATTAGTTTGCACAATTATAATACTGGTATTATATACATATATGTATTGTAAGCATGATAAGATAATGTTAGTATTCATTACCATAAATATGTGAGATAAGTTTCAGTTACAGGTAGGTTGGAGACACTATATTCTGGGGACTCCTGAATGTCCGGTTTTTGACCCCCAGCTAAGGTAAGGGCAGTAGAATTTATGACGATTTATTTAAACTTCTAAACTACCCCTAGAAATCCCCCAAACTTAGTTTCTTTACTGATGGTTTGCAACCAGCCTAACCAGTTAAGTCAGTCTGGCTTATTATGCAGCCAGAGAGGCATAAAAGCCCTGCTCAGGACTTTTGCTTTGAGGTCTCCCAAAGTTAACAGTCTTTGCACAGATCTTGCTGGTTTAAGCTGGAGACAGAACAAGGTCAGCATGTGTGAATTAAGACTCCTGAGGAGCTTTCTCATGGGATGTTTTGTGGAACCTCAATGTTTGCCTGTATTGTCTCTTTCATTTGCTTTTAAATAAAGACCTACATAAGTATGCTGTGTGGAATATGGTAAGCTT
Organism: Lipotes vexillifer; assembly: GCF_000442215.2. Classification (NCBI taxonomy): domain Eukaryota; kingdom Metazoa; phylum Chordata; class Mammalia; order Artiodactyla; family Lipotidae; genus Lipotes; species Lipotes vexillifer. Next base: position 514,467 of record NW_006799230.1, on the reverse strand, counting down.
TTCAAATATCTGAAATTGGGAAACCTTTGCAATATGTACTGGGAGACTGAATTAAAGCCCCCTCAGGATATTATCCTTATAGAGGAGAATTGGCCTGAAGAAGACTTAGACCTCATTAATGGTAGATTGTTTTCTTAGCCATTCAGCAAACGTATACCATAAAGTACAGAAAGCTGTTTAACAGGGAGGTGAAACACTACTGTTAGCACAAAAATATGAAAAAGTTTATGCTGGTATTACTGGATGGTTTAGCTGTATAATTCCATCAAAACCCAAACATCTGGGTATTACAAACATTTGGAATCTGTACGTAACTTCTGATTATCTGACTATATGATGTTGTAAGGCAAGTACTGTTGACAAACTAAAAATGAGCATTTTGTCATAAGAAGGCTTTAACTATCAGTTGGCAGGTTGACTATGCTGTAAGAATTAATTTCAGGAGGTCTGGAATTAGCCTTAGCTCTCTTAGTGAAATAAGAAATATACATGTATGACACTGCCCTCTGGTCAAGGTACGAACATATTGATTAACAGTGTTGCTTTGGGGCTTCTCTGGTGGCGCAGTGGTTAAAAATCTGCCTGCCAATGCAGGGGACACGGCTTCGAGCCCTGGTCCAGGAAGATCCCACATGCCGCAGAGCAACTAATCCCGTGTACCACAACTACTGAGCCTGCACTCTAGAGCCCGTGAGCCACAACTACTGAGCCCACGTGCCACAACTACTGAAGCCCGCATGCCTGGAGCCCGTGCTCTGCAACAAGAGAAGCCACTGCAATGAGAAGCCCACGCACCGCAACGAAGAGTAGCCCCCACTTGCTGCAACTAGAGAAAGTCCGCGCACAGCAATGAAGACCTAATGCAACGAAGACCTAAATAAATAAATAAAACTAAAAAAAAAAAAATAGTGCTGCTTTGTTACCTGGAACTGAGGAGATTTGTGGGGTTTGTACTAGCTCGTCAGCTTTGTTTATTGATTACAGTGAGACTGATGATTTGAATTTGGGCTCAATGAGATTCCTGGAGGGCTCCGCTGTTGAAGCTGGCAGGAATATGCTACATGACCAGCACTTGCTAGTATGTGTCAGGCTTCCTGGTTTTGAGGCATTTTGTACATAACTTCTCTCTGTTGCCTGATGATGGTTTCCTTTTGCTGTAATGCTCTATATACATGAAGCATACATCTAGCATTTATTATAGAACTTTCTTCATGCCAAATTGATAGGGGTAGAATAGGATAATCAAATAGTTAGTTTAGATCCCACTAGGGGATTGTAGATAGATTGGAAATTTTAGGGGGCTTTGGGAGACCGCAGTAAGTTAATGATCACTCAAGAAAGTAATGGAAAAATCCTGAAACAATATGGGCTTGCTTGACTCATAAAGCAGAGTGAGTCGCTTAGCATCAAAGCCAGACTGGCTTGCCTAACAACAAAGCCAAGCTAATTTGCTTAGTAACAAAACCATGCAATGGAGGCATGAGGCATGCTTCAAGACAATAAAATAATAGTGGAAAATAAGGCCTACAACCTTCCCAGTGATGTCAACAAGGTAATGACCCCTAGGACATCCTCTCTGCACACACAAAAAAACAATAATTTATGGAAAGGTGACATTTCAAAATTAAAGACTCATTGTACTAAGACCTGAAATAATTTTTCCATAGTGCCATGACAGTCCCAGATGCACCATATAGGATCAAAAAACTCCCCTTCCCAAGACACAGGAGGAGTTAATGATGAAAGACTAGAAGAACGAGGAAGAAGGTGATCTTCTCTCCCTCCCCTCTTTTCCTTTGATTATAAAAATATAACCCGCTAAGTACTCGGGGCAGCGCTACACTCACCTGCCCACTTATAAGCCTCACAAGCGTCCTATTCTAATAAATCACTTATTGCATTGCCTCTTGCTGAATTTTTTCTGCACTGAGACATAAAAAACCGGAGCTCCTTGGAGCCCCTGAAATGCCACCTAGCAGTTTCAAAATTCCTACCGACTTGGACCCCTTTATTGTTGCTTTTCTAGACCTGTGGATCCATCTAATCTTGCAAGCTTAACTTTTCGTAGATGAACTTTACTAGAGCACATCCTATGAAGAACAAAACCATATTTCTCATAAAACTAGTAAGAATAGAAAAAACAAAACTAAGCAAAAAACTTTGCTCCACTACTGTGCAGCCCATAACTTCTTAAAGGTGCCAGAATTAATCACCTTTGCTATGCTAAGACATCTATATTAATATCGGAAGCCAGAACCTATAGACTTCTGATTGGAGAGCTATGTTAATTTGGAATTTTGGATCATATAACCTTAAAAATGGAAAAGTCAACTGTATTGATTCCTAAAATAGCTCTTATAGCGAATTCGACAGGATATATTCAGTCTAAGAGTTTGTACCTTTGAATTGCCACTACAAGAAAAGAGGGACTTCACAAAACTTTATCAAAAAGCTCTAATAATTGTTTGGCCTATTAATGAATAGGGAACATATTTAGTGCTGTAAAATTGGTTCAAATCTGCAAAATTTAACTTTACACCTGATTTATATTTAATTTAAATAGGTCTGTACCACCTTGTATGCATCATCATCCATGTAAATAAGCTTTAAAACTGTTTTCATATCCTTAAAATATAGTAAATTTAAATTGATCACAATAAATATATATGAGAATAAGAATATCTAAAAATAATTTGGAGAGTAAATTAATATAAATTTATTCAGAACAAAGGAGAGATGTTTAAATTATTGCTAACAACATGCCGGTGTTTTGTTTGCTTGTTTGTTTTTTTGCGGTACACGGGCCTCTCACTGTTGTGGCCTCGCCCGTTACGGAGCACAGGCTCCGGACGCGCAGGCTCAGCGGCCATGGCTCATGGGCCCAGCTGCTCCGTGGCATGTGGGATCTTCTGGGACCGGGGCACGAACCTGTGTCCCCTGCATCGGCAGGCGGGCTCTCAACCACTGCGCCACAGGGAAGCCCTGCTAACATTCTTAAACAATAAAATAAGAAATAAGTTTTGAGTATTGAGCAATTAGTTGCAAAACATGCTTAATATCCACCTATAAATGGTTTATTTCCTTTGCAATCATTTTCTATTAGTTAAACCTTTTAGTAGTTTGATTAAAAAAGCAAAGCGATCGATCAAATTCTTTTTAAAATTGCATAATTTAAAATGCATTTCTTTGATCAAATTTAGAGATGCGTATCAAGTGTAAAAAGCTCCTATTGAGGTTTTCAAAGGGAATTGATTCAGGGAATGAGGATTACAAAACTGTTAACTTTATTTCATGTCATTCTTAAGAACTAAGTTATCTTTTGTAAATTTACATATTTTCCTACATTCCTTGGCTATTCCAGTTTCCAAATTTTTAGTAAAATGAGACTTTTAAGGACAAATATCTTTACAGTTTTGTTAACTCTTCTTAAACACTCACTACAAAGCATATAAATTATGGCTTCCTTATTGAAATTTCTAGTGTTGCATACCCAAAGCATATGAAGCACTTTTTAAAGAAATAGAAGAAGAAATGGAAATAGAAAACGAGTATACGTTAAACTAAGATTATGAGAGAGTTTTTGAAATTGTAGATGACAATACGGAAAATTCTATTTTAAAAAAGTAGAATCCTGCTATATTTGAATGTCAAATTTATTTCTCCTAAAAATTCCATGTACATTAATACCTATTGCAAAACCCAAATAGTCTGAATTACATAGTGCACAAACAAGACCAAGAATCTTCTAAAAGAGAAGGCATTTTTTTTTTTTTGCCTTTGCAGGTCACAAACTGAACACTGTGGATTGGACTTCCATTTGATTCCTCTAAGAAAGAGGCCCAGACTGGCTCTTTCCTGGTAACACTTGCAGGCTAAAGGGAGATCTACTCACCCTCACAGACAAGCAGAATTCTGAAGGGCAATAAATGCATTCCCCTTCTTCCTACATACCTTGCTAAAGTGTTTGGTTGAGGAATAACTGCATTTACTTCTTCTTCCCTTCCCTCCTCCTACATCTTCTCCTCCTCTTCTATTTTTCTTCCTCCTCCTCCTTCTACTTCTTATTGTTATTGGATATAATTAATCATAACTCAATATTATACTTATTGGTTATTACTGTATTAAATCAGTTCTGACCAATAGATCACTACTGATTCACAAACTAAAGAGCTTTTCATCACGTTACCTGCTATAAACATTGGAGCTACCAAATTATCATTAAAGAATTCAACTTTAGCTGTTGAAAGAAATTTGGGGGTTATATGCAGACAATGGGCACTTATCCATCACTATCTACATGACAAGGAGTAGAGCCTTTCATCTATTTCAGTGTATATGCTCTAGGCTCTGTAATAATTTGCTGTGATTTCTCTTTAAGAGCCTTCCTTAAGATTCTTTATAACTTGATGCCACCTGGATGAACACCTTGGTGTGAGATAAGAAGTACTGAACAAGAACAGAAGAAATTTGAGGACATTGTTGGTTGGCTCTAAGTTCTGTCTGGCATACTGCAGTTTTTATAAATTTATTAAATTTTAAAGATTTTAAGTCATTTTTCAAAAATTCCACTCCTGCATTAAAAATGAAACAAAACAAAATAAACAACCGCCCCCCCCCATATTTCAAATAGAATTGCATACACATAATAGGTATACACAAGGTCAAGGGTGGTGGAAGACCAAATCTGAAGATCCAAGATAACACTGAGAAGAGAAAAATAATTATAAATGCTTTGGTTTTCATTTAGCCATACATGTTTTAATGGCCTAAATTCAATTTTTTCCTCAAATCTGGTTTTGTAATTTAGTATAAATTTGTATTTAGTATAAATAAATGTAGTATAAATAAAATGAACTATACAGCTATAATTAGATGGAAACTGGTGTTCTCTCCACCACAAGTTTCTATCAATGATCCTGGTCTTGCTTGTATGAAAGATCCCTCATAATTTAAATAAAAGTTTCAGTATCATTTATAGCAGTAGTCTGAACATTCACTAAAATCAGAAGTATATTAAATCAGTGATTATGAAGATAAACTATTTTAAGTAAAATAATTAATATAAATAATGTTCCAATAAAGACAACCTTTCAAATTTACAATTCATAAAATTCAAATTTTGTACAAAGAACTGTGTTTATCATCTATATTAATATGAAGCTGAGAGGCAGTTATTGCAAATAACCCGGCATACTCAGAATATCTTTCCTTGATTTTGAAAAAGGCTATAATTGAATTGCTCTTGAAATATAATTGTGATACAAGGCATTTTTCTATATGCATAAGAAGTTGACTCAGTCATATCATTTATACTTAGCTATATAGTCATGAGTAACTTGCAGCTGACTGTGGATTTTACATTACAATCAGTAAGGACACATTTTCAAAGCCCTCAAGAGGAAATACTCATGATACATCACATTTTCAACTGGGATATCTCCAAATACATAGTTAAGTGAACATGAAGCTTTCATCATGTTTCCAAATCCATATTTAAGAAAAAAATAAAGCTTTCATCACATAAGTATTGCATGTTGTACCTTTTAACGTGTCTAACAACAAAGAGGATAAGATATTACTGAAAAAGGGAAGATTGAGGAGTATTAAAAGAAACAAAGTTCATATTAATATGATTTAAACATTATAACCCACAGAGACAAGAATAAGTCCTATTTAAAATACATATGTATATATCTTTATTATATCTGTATAGATTCTTGATCTCCTAAAGGTAGCATTCAATAATATATTTCAAGTACTGTTTGGGAAAAATATGCAGTGGTTTTTCTTTTGAAAAAACAGTACTTAAATAAATGTGGTATAATATTTTCCTCTTCATCATAGTTTCTTAGGCTGATTATGATCTAAAGAAATGTTCTAAATGGGGATTGTGTAGAAGACATAGAGGGGGTTGGAAAGAAAGAGATTTGAAATTCTTATAGAGGTGGAAAAAAGATTTTCTGAAACACAAGACGGATAAAGAATGACGGCACTTCCCCAAGATATTTTATCAAGTGGTTTTCTATTTACTTAACTTCAAAATATTATAGGAATTTCCAGAACTATAGACAATTTTAATGGAAATCCACTAAAGTCAAAAATAATTTACTAAAGTCATTACTAAAATATATTGAGTAATTGTTAAAAGTAAAGTTGACTTAAAGGAAACTTCTAGGTATACTAAAAACATTATTTTAGTCATCATATTGTTGTAGGTCCTATTGGTTTTATTATTCTGAGACTGTAGTATATTTCTTACACAAGGTAAAACAAATGAATATGTTGGGGTCACTGAGAACAAGGATTTTGAACACTGATAGGAGGAAATACAGAGGTAAAATCAATGAGATTAAGTAAGAATAATTCTGATATTGAATTGGAAGCATCAATATAGTTATCTTAAAACAAAATGTGTACTCTAGTTCTGTCTTTTAAAAAATACCAGAAATAATGACCAACCCAATAACCAATGAGCATTCCTAGTATCAAGACTGTGCTCACTAATTAACATTTCTCACTAAAAGGATACAGAACTCCTTGGAGAAATAGCTAATTCCAGATCTGCAACAGGATGTGTATAAACTGAGCTATTCATGTCAAATGGAATCATAAGGAGGTTATAAATGATTACTGACTCTGTAAAAGGACTCCAGGCTTCCCTGGTGACTCAGTGGTTAAGAATCTGCCTGCCAATGCAGACGACATTGGTTCGAGCCTTGGTCTGGGAAGATCCCACATGCTGCAGAGCAACTAAGTCCATGTGCCACAACTACTGAGCCTGTGCTCTACAGCCCGCGAGCCACAACTACTGAAGCCTGTGTGCCACAACTACTGAAGCCTGCGCACCTAGACCCTGTGCTCTGCAACCAGAGAAGCCACCGCAATGAGAAGGCTGCACACGGCAATGAAGAGTAGCCCCCGCTCGCCGCAACTAAAAGAAAGCCTGCGCGTAGCAACGAAGACCCTATGCAGCCAAAAATAAATAAATAAATAAAATTTTAAAAAGTTCCTTTCCAAATGAAGTTAATAATATTTATGTCAATGCTGCCTCTAGAAAACCAAGTTAAAAACAAGATCAAAGCCAACTGTTCACAACAGGTAAAAATCTCCTTGCTGATATCTTTAATAAAAATTAGTATAAATAATGCATAGAATTTGTATCTATGCTATTAATTAGGAGTTGGCAAAATTTTTCTGTGAAGGACAAAGCAGTGAATATTTTAGGCTTTGTTTATATGTGGTCTCTGTCATGACAACTGAACTTTGCTCTTGTAATGCAAAGTAGTCATAGAGAGTACATAAATGTATGTTACAATAAAACTTTATTTACATGAATAGGTGGTGGGCCAGATTTGTCCCTTAAATTCATTCACTTTTTACCAGTTCTATCACCAACAATTTTTTTACAATTTCTAACCCTCTCCCTTCTAGATCACTGCAATAGACACCTCATTTCACAGCAATGTTTTCCTCATGTAATTATAAAATCTCAACCGAAATATATTAAATTGTTTTATTTTTGAATGTCCCTGTATTCGACAATTTTTGGTTAACTAATGTCATATATATGCTATGAGGTAGAAACAGAATGAGAGGAGAGAATTAAAACTGTTGTGGTAGGAAATGAAAAGAATGAAAAAAATCAATGCTTAGCTTTTATGACCAGTGAAAAAATGTTTTGGGGGCTTTTTTTAATTCTCTAGTAGTATAATAGTGTAAAGTTGGAAGGACTGTCTAAAGTTATTATCCTCTTATTAACAAATTATGGGCCTGGACTAGTATCCTTGAATATCTGTTTTACTATAAGCAAGAAATAAAGAGAATTCAGGATATCACAGGGGTATTTGGGGGCAATCCTATCCTCAGAAGGAGAAGGGCAAAGGAGCCAACAGCAACGCTCTTATTTCTGGACCTCTATGTAAGGAAATTCAATGTGTGCATATTTGTGTTTCTGGTGGATGAATATGATGATATTTCTGGGGATTCAGTAGAAACTTCCACAGGGGTAAGAGGAAACATGAGAGCACTGGAACTAGTGACCCAGCTCCCTGGATGAAATCCATGTAAGGCTCCATTTAGCCTTTTGCCATATTCTACAACCATACATATGGGTGGAGGCTGTGGATACAGAGGAGAATCAGAGGTGACGTAATGTCCTCCTATGGGTTACACAATTCTGTAGAGCATATAGATGCACTCTCATTTCCTAGGTAGCAATGGTGGGAGTGACGGTTGTTGAGGGATGGAACATGGAGGTGCTAAGAATATCCAAGAATCTAAAGAATGCTGGAATTTGAATAAGGAGCCACCAATGTTCAGCACAGTCTAGCCAGAATTGGATGAGTGGTTTATAGCATAATAAAACCATTTACAACACAGTAGATACTAGGTCAGGAAACTATGGGAAAAACCATTTTGTCAGAGACCAGTGGCAACTCAAGGGTAGTGTGAATGTTCACACCTGGAAACCCTTTGGAGAGAAGCAAAAGAAGGGGAAAAAGAACCAAAGATCGAGCACTTAATCGAAAGAATCTGTTTTAACTGTTTTAAACTGTTTCATATTTCACAAAGAAGTGGTAGTACTGTGTAACTTAAACTATTATCATTTTACTGAATTTTTTCTTTTTTTTTTCTAGTAATCCTTTGCTTTTAAGCAGGCAATCTTATCAAATTACAAAGCTACACGTCACCTCTCCATTGAAAATACTTAAGGTTTTCCCATTGCTCTTATGATAAATACCAACATTCTTCATATGGCCTGAGTGGTTCCACAAAATTCAATCCCTACTTTTATGTCCAATCTCATATTTCACTGCCATGTATCTTCCCTACTTTTATGTCCAATCTCATATTTCACTGCCATGTATCTTCACTTCAGCCACACTGGCCTGCTCTCTTATCTATGCCTGGCATAAGATCTTTGCTCATGATGTACCTTCACACTGAAATGCTCTTCCTTCTTTGCCTGGTTACTCTTTCATCAAATTTTAATCTTAATCAGCTTAATTTCTCTGATACTCAAATTTTATTCGTTCTGGTGCCATGATCTTAGCATTTGACATGACTATGTACCATTGTATAACACTTTCATGATTTGTTTTGCTGTATCTGCTGAATACCTGTATTAGTTTGTACTTAAAATCTCTTCTTTAAATTTCAAGAGCCTGTTCAATTATTATACAAAAGAAAATTCACTTTCCATAAATAGATATTTTCAAAATACTTTAAAAATATTACTTGGACATAAAACATTATAGGAAAGTCCATGGAAAGGGCTGAGAAGAAAGTAGCATCAACAAGCCTTTCATAGATTCAGAGACAAAAGCCAAGTAAGTCACCCTAGTATCCTGGCCCACAAAATTTATTCAAAATACTATATCTCGGGCTTCCCTGGTGGCGCAGTGGTTGAGAGTCCGCCTGCCGATGCAGGGGAAGTGGGTTCGTGCCCCGGGCTGGGAAGATCCCACATGCCGTGGAGTGGCTGGGCCCGTGAGCCATGGCTGCTGAGCCTGTGTGTCGGAGCCTGTGCTCCACAATGGGAGAGGCCACAATAGTGAGAGGCCCGCGTACCACACACACAAAAAAATACTATATCTCCCTTATGATCTATCCTTTATCCAATGCTGTGCCAATTGGCTTTGCTTAGCTCATATAAAATTTATCACATGCAAATTGTATTAATGTTATCCATTTTCCTTATTTTATTATACTCTATGAATCCAGTGTTACACTTCATCTATCTTTATACATCATATAGTGATGAAGTAATGCAGATAATAGACACTCGATAGATACTTAATTAAGTTAAAAAAATTAAAATTACTTTTAGTTTCAGGTCTTTTGAAAGGAAAAAGAGAATTTGCTTAGGATCATAAGAAAACACTCATATGGTAACAGCAACTGTCTCTCATCCTAAATAACCCCCATGTACTACGTGCAGAAAATAGTTAAGCATTTGATAAATACACCCTTAAATGAATTAATGGCAATTCACTCCTCATTTAAATAGAAAATTTATGTAGTGATTGTTTTTTTTTTTTTTTAAACATCTTTATTGGGGTATAATTGCTTTACAATGGTGTGTTAGTTTCTGCTTTATAACAAAGTGAATCAGTTATACATATACATATGTTCCCATATCTCTTCCCTCTTCGTCTCCCTCCCTCCCACCCTCCCTATCCCACCCCTCCAGGCAGTCACAAAGCACCGAGCCGGTATCCCTGTGCCATGCGGCCGCTTCCCACTGGCTATCTACCTTACGTTTGTTAGTATATATATGTCCATGTCTTTCTCTCACCCTATCAGAGCTCACCCTTCCCCCTCCCCATATTCTCAAGTCCATTCTCCAGTAGTCTGTGTCTTTATTCCTGTTTTACCCCTAGGTTCTTCATAACATTTTTTTTTTCTTAAATTCCATATATATGTGTAAGCATAGGGTATTTGTCCTTCTCTTCCTGACTTACTTCACTCTGTATGACAGACTCTAGGTCTATCCACCTCATTACAAATAGCTCAATTTCGTTTCTTTTTATGGCTGAGTAATATTCCATTGTATATATATGCCACATCTTCTTTATCCATTCATCCGACGATGGGCACTTAGGTTGTTTCCATCTCTGGGCTATTGTAAATAGAGCTGCAATGTACATTTTGGTACATGACTCTTTTTGAATTTTGGTTTCCTCAGGGTATATGCCCAGTAGTGGGATTGCTGGGTCATATGGTAGTTCTATTTGTAGTTTTTTAAGGAACCTCCATACTGTTCTCCATAGTGGCTGAACCAATTCACATTCCCACCAGCAGTGCAAGCGTGTTCCCTTTTCTCCACACCCTCTCCAGCATTTATTGTTTCTAGATTTTTTGATGATGGCCATTCTGACTGGTGTGAGATGATATCTCATTGTAGTTTTGATTTGCATTTCTCTAATGATTAATGATGTTGAGCATTCTTTCATGTGTTTGTTGGCAGTCTGTATATCTTCTTTGGAGAAATGTCTATTTAGGTCTTCTGCCCATTTTTGGATTGGGTTGTTTATTTTTTTGTTATTGAGCTGCATGAGCTGCCTGTAAATTTTGGAGATTAATCCTTTGTCAGTTCATTCATTTGCAAATATTTTCTCCCATTCTGAAGGTTGTCTTTTGGTCTTGTTTATGGTTTCCTTTGCTGTGCAAAAGCTTTGAAGTTTCATTAGGTCCCATTTGTTTATTTTTGTTTTTATTTCCATTTCTCTAGGAGATGGGTCTAGAAGGATCTTGCTGTGATTTATGTCACAGAGTGTTCTGCCTGTTTTCCTCTAAGAGTTTGATAGTTTCTGGCCTTACATTTAGGTATTTAATCCATTTTGAGCTTATTTTTGTGTATGGTGTTAGGGAGTGATCTAATCTCATTCTTTTACATATACCTGTCCAGTTTTCCCAGCACCACTTATTGAAGAGGCTGTCCTTTCTCCACAGTATATTCCTGCCACCTTTATCAAAGATAAGGTGTCCATATGTGCGTGGGTTTATGCCTGGGCTTTCTATCCTATTCCATTGATCTATCTTTCTGTTTTTGGGCCAGTACCATACTGTCTTGATTACCGTAGCGTTGTAGTATAGTCTGAAGTCAGGCAGCCTGATTCCTCCAGCTCCATTTTTTGTTCTCAAGATTGCTTTGGCTATTCGGGGTCTTTTGTGTTTCCATACAAATTGTGAAATTTTTTGTTCTAGTTCTGTGAAAAATGCCAGTGGTAGTTTGATAGGGATTGCATTGAATCTATAGATTGCTTTGGGAAGTAGAGTCATTTTCACAATGTTGATTCTTCCAATCCAAGAACATGGTATATCTCTCCATCTGTTTGTATCATCTTTAATTTCTTTCATCAGTGTCTTATAATTTTCTGCATACAGGTCTTTTGTCTCCTTAGGTAGGTTTATTCCTAGATATTTTATTCTTTTTGTTGCAATGGTAAATGGGAGTGTTTTCTTGATTTCACTTTCAGATTTTTCATCATTAGTATATAGGAATGCCAGAGATTTCTGTGCATTAATTTTGTATCCTGCTACTTTACCAAATTCATTGATTAGCTCTAGTAGTTTTCTGGTAGCATCTTTAGGATTCTCTATGTATAGTATCATGTCATCTGCAAACAGTGACAGCTTTACTTCTTCTTTTCCGATTTGGATTCCTTTTATTTCCTTTTCTTCTCTGATTGCTGTGGCTAAAACTTCCAAAACTATGTTGAATAAGAGTGGTGAGAGTGGGCAACCTTGTCTTGTTCCTGACCTTAGTGGAAATGCTTTCAGTTTTTCGCCATTGAGGATGATGTTGGCTGTGGGCTTGTCATATACGGCCTTTATTATATTGAGGAAAGTTCCCTCTACACCTACTTTCTGCAGGGTTTTTATCATAAATGGGTGTTGAATTTTGTCAAAAGCTTTCTCTGCATCTATTGAGATGATCATATGGTTTTTCTCCTTCAATTTGTTAATATGGTTAATCACATTGATAGATTTGCGTATATTGAAGAATCCTTGCATTCCTGGAATAAACCCCACTTGATCATGGTGTATGATCCTTTTAATGTGCTGTTGGATTCTGTTTGCTAGTATTTTGTTGAGGATTTTTGCATCTATGTTCATCAGTGATATTGGCCTGTAGTTTTCTTTCTTTGTGACATCCTTGTCTGGTTTTGGTATCAAGGTGATGGTGGCCTCGTAGAATGAGTTTGGGAGTGTTCCTCCCTCTGCTATATTTTGGAAGAGTTTGAGAAGAATAGGTGTTAGCTCTTCTCTAAATGTTTGATAGAATTCGCCTGTGAAGCCATCTGGTCCTGGGCTTTTGTTTGTTGGAAGATTTTTAATCACAGTTTCAATTTCAGTGTTTGTGATTGGTCTGTTCATATTTTCTATTTCTTCCTGATTCAGTCTTGGCAGTTTGTGCATTTCTAAGAATTTGTCCATTTCTTCCAGATTGTCCATTTTATTGGCATAGAGTTGCTTGTAGTAATCCCTCATGATTTTTTGTATTTCTGCAGTGTCAGTTGTTACTTCTCCTTTTTCATTTCTGATTCTATTGATTTGAGTCTTCTCCCTTTTTTTCTTGATGAGTCTGGCTAATGGTTTATCTATTTTGTTTATCTTCTCAAAGAACCAGCTTTTAGTTTTATTGATCTTTGCTATTGTTTCCTTCATTTCTTTTTCATTTATTTCTGATCTGATTTTTATGATTTCTTTCCTTCTGCTAACTCTGGGGTTTTTTTGTTCTTCTTTCTCTAATTGCTTGAGGTGCAAGGTTAGGTTGTTTATTCGAGATGTTTCCTGCTTCTTAAGGTGGGCTTGTATTGCTATAAACTTCCCTCTTAGAACTGCTTTTGCTGCATCCCATAGGTTTTGGGTCGTTGTATCTCCATTGTCATTTGTTTCTAGATATTTTTTTATTTCCTCTTTGATTTCTTCAGTGATCACTTCGTTATTGACTAGTGTATTGTTTAGCCTCCATGTGTTTGTACTTTTTACAGACCTTTTCCTGTAATTGATATCTAGTCTCATGGCGTTGTGGTCAGAAAAGATACTTGATACAATTTCAATTTTCTTAAATTTACCAAGGCTGGATTTGTGACCCAAGATATGATCTATCCTGGAGAATATTCCATGAGCACTTGAGAAAAATGTGTATTCTGTGTTTTTGGATGGAGTGTCCTATAAATATCAACTAAGTCCATCTTGTTTAATGTATCATTTAAAGCTTGTGTTTCCTTATTTATTTTTGGATGATCTGCCCATTGGTGAAAGTGGGGTGTTGAAGTCCCCTACTATGAATATGTTACTGTTGATTTCCCCTTTTATGGCTGTTAGTTTTTGCCTTATGTATTGAGGTGCTCCTATGTTGGGTGCATAAATATTTACAATTGTTGTATCTTCTTCTTGGATCGATCCCTTGATCATTATGTAGTGTCCTTCTTTGTCTCTTCTAATGGTCTTTATTTTAAAGTCTATTTTGTCTGATATGAGAATTGCTACTCCAGCTTTCTTTTGGTTTCCATTTGCATGGAATATCTTTTTCCATCCCCTTACTTTCAGTCTGTATGTGTCTCTAGGTCTGAAGTGGGTCTCTTGTAGATAGCATATATATGGGTCTTATTTTTGTATCCATTCAGCTAATCTGTGTCTTTTGGTGGGAGCACTTAGTCCATTTACATTTAAGGTAATTATCTATATGTATGTTCCTATTCCCATTTTCTAAATTGTTTTGGGTTTGTTATTATAGGTCTTTTCCTTCTCTTGTGTTTTTGTCTAGAGAAGTTCCTTTAGCATTTGTTGTAAAGCTGGTTTGGTGGTGCTGAACTCTCTCAGCTTTTGCTTGTCTGTAAAGGTTTTAATTTCTCCATCAAATCTGAATGAGATCCTTGCTGGGTAGAGTAATCTTGGTTGCAGGTTTTTCTCCTTCATCACTTTCAGTATGTCCTGCCACTCCCTTCTGGCTTGTAGAGTTTCTGCTGAGAGATCAGCTGTTAACCTTATGGGGATTCCCTTGTGTGTTATTTGTTGTTTTTCCCTTGCTGCTTTTAATATGCTTTCTTTGTATTTAGTTTTTGACAGTTTGATTAATATGTGTCTTGGCGTATTTCTCCTTGAATTTATCCTGTATGGGACTCTCTGTGCTTCCTGGACTTGATTAACGATTTCCTTTCCCATATTAGGGAAGTTTTCAACTATAATCTCTTCAAATATTTTCTCAGTCCCTTTCTTTTTCTCTTCTTCTTCTGGAACCCCTATAATTCGAATGTTGGTGCGTTTAATGTTGTCCCAGAGGTCTCTGAGACTGTCCTCAGTTCTTTTCATTCTTTTTTCTTTATTCTGCTCTGCAGTAGTTATTTCCACTATTTTATCTTCCAGGTCACTTATCCGTTCTTCTGCCTCATTTATTCTGCTATTGATCCCATCTAGAGTATTTTTCATTTCATTTATTGTGTTGTTCATCATTGTCTGTTTCATCTTTATTTCTTCTAGGTCCTTGTTAACTGCTTCTTGCATTTTGTCCATTCTATTTCCAAGATTTTGGATCATCTTTACTATCATTATTCTGAACTCTTTTTCAGGTAGACTGCCTATTTCCTCTTCATTTGTTAGGTCTGGTGGGTTTTTATCCTGCTCCTTCATCTGCTGTGTGTTTTTCTGTCTTCTCATTTTGCTTATCTTACTGTGATTGGGTTCACCTTTTTGCAGGCTGCAAGTTCGTAGTTCCCGTTGTTTTTGATGTCTGTCTCCAGTGGCTAAGGTTGGTTCAGTGGGTTGTGTAGGCTTCCTGGTGGAGGGGACTAGTGCCTGTGTTGTGGTGGATGAGGCTAGATCTTGTGTCTCTAGTGGGCAGTTCCACGTCTGGTGGTGTGTTTTGGGGTGTATGTGGACTTATTATGATTTTAGGCAGCCTCTCTGCTAGTGGCTGGGGTTGTGTTCCTGTTTTGCTAGTTGTTTGGAATAGGCTGTCCAGCAGTGTAGCTTGCTGGTTGTTGGGTGAAGCTGGGTGCTGGTGTTTAGATGGAGGTCTCTGGGAGATTTTCGCCATTTGATATGATGTGGAGCTGGGAGGTCTCTTGTTGACCAGTGTCCTGAAGTTGGCTCTCCCACCTCAGAGGCAGAGTCCTGGCTCCTGGCTGGAGCCGCAAGAGCCTTTCATCTACACGGCTCAGATTAAAAGGGAGAGAAAGTAGAGAGAATTAGTAGAAGTAGGAAGAAAGAAAGAAAGAAAGAAAGGAGGGAAGGAAGGAAGAAAGAAGGAAGGAAGGAAAGAAAGAAGAAAAGAAAGGAAGAAGGCAAGAAGGAAAGAAAGGAGGGAGGGAGGGAGGAGGGAAGGAAGGAAGGAATGAGGGAAGGAAGGAAAAAATACAGAAAGAAAGAAGATACAGTAAAATAAAATAAAGTATAAAAAAGTTATTGAATTAAAAAAATAATTATTTAGAGGAAAAAAAAAAAGGGAAGGATAGAACCTTAGGACAAATGGTGGAAGCAAAGTTATAGAGACAAAATCTTACATAGAAGCATACACATATACCCTCACAAAAAGAGGTAAAGTGGAAAAAATCATAAAACTTGCTCTCCAAGTCCACCTCCTCAATTTGGGACGATTCGTTGTCTCAAAAAGGGAAGGAAGGAAGGAAAGATAGAAAGAAGGTAAAGTATAACAGAGTTCTTTAAATTAAAATTAATTATTAAGAAAAAAATTAAAAAAAAAAACAATGGACGGATAGAACGCTAGGACAAATGGTGGAAGCAAACCTATACAGACAAGATCTCACACAGAAGCATACACATACACATTCACAAAAAGAGGAAAAGGGGAAAAAATCATAGATCTTGCTCTAGAAGTCCGCCTCCTCAATTTGGGATGATTCGCTGTCTATTCATGTATTCCACAGAGGCAGGGTACATCAAATTGATTGTGTAGCTTTAATCCGCTGTTTCTGAGGCTGCTGGGAGAGATTTCCCTTTTTCTTCTTTGTTCTCACAGCTCACAGGGGCTCAGCTTTCGACTTGGCCCTGCCTCTGCGTGTAGGTCGCTGGAGGGCGTCTGCTTTTTGCTCAGACAGGACGGCGTTAAAGGAGCCGCTGACACAGGCTCCCCGGAAGAGGGGTGGGGATAGTGACCTGTGCTCGCACACAGGCCCCTTGGTGGCGGCAGCAGCAGCCTTAGCGTCTCCCGCCCGTCTCTGGTTTCCGAGCTTTCAGCCGCGGCTCGCGCCTGTCTCTGGAGCTCCTTTAGGCAGCGCTCTTAAAACCCCTCTCCTCGCGCACCAGGAAACAAAGAGGGAAGAAAAAGTCTCTTGCCTCCTCAGCAGGTGCAGACTTTTCCCCGGACTCCCTCCCGGCTAGCCGTGGTGCACTAACCCCCTTCAGGCTATGTTCAAGCCGCCAACCCCAGTCCTCTCCCTGCGCTCCGACCGAAACCCGAGCCTCATCTCGCAGCCCCGCCCGCCCCGGCGTGTGAGCACACAAGCCTCTCGAGCTGGTGAGTGCCGGTCGGCTCTGATCCTCTGTGCGGGAATCTCTCCGCTTTGCCCTCCGCACCCCTGTTGCTGCGCTCTCCTCGGCGGCTCCGAAGCTCCCCGCTCCGCCTCCCGCAATCTCTGCCCGCGAAGGGGCTTCCTAGTGTGTGGAGACCTTTCCTCCTTCACAGCTCCCTCCCACTGGTGCAGGTGCCGTCCCTATTCTTTTGTCTCTGTTTTTTTTTTTTTTTCTTTTGCCCTACCCTGGTACGGGGGGAGTTTCTTGCCTTTTGGGAGGTCTGAGGTCTTCTGCCAGCGTTCAGTAGGTGTTCTATAGGAGTTGTTCCACATGTAGATGTATTTCTGGTATATCTGTGGGGAGGAAGGTGATCTCCGCGTCTTACTCCTCCGCCATCTTCCCAGCATCCCCTATGTAGTGATTGTTAAAGTGACCAAAACAATTTCATGATAATCGTAAGTCATGTCATTTACACCAAGTGCATATTATAAGGAGAAATGATATTTTGTGGAAGTAATTATAACCGTGACAAAACTGATTCTACTGGTCATTCAAAGTTCAATTGTCTAGGCTTCTTAATTCTAATACCGTTATTACTCCAGTGAAAAATTAACTTCTATTTCACACAGAATATGCAAAATTTTATTGATCAGGCAAATTTCTTATTTATAATAAAATAAATACATAGCTAGAATACCATTTGGGGAAATTTCACAGTAGATTACTTTGTGAAGAATTAATGGTCTCTCTGTAAAGTCTGATAAATATCAATACCTTGCTCTTAACAGAAAAACCAAAGTATTTTAGTAATATACAGTGCAGTCCACTCACTTTTCTCTCAATTTTAGCAATAAAAAATGTAAAATAAAATCCACCTTTGATGAAACCACAATATATCAAATGTTGATTCTTAAAATCCACAAACAATGTGGGTTTTAAGTCATTATAATTAAGCAAAGATCCTCAGAAACAGAGTTTATTAAATATAAACAGCATAGTCTTTCAGGCACTGTTTATGTTTTTCTCTTGCATCATATCAAGTTATATTACTATATATTATATTATATAATATATATTAATATATATTATATATTAATATGAGCATGTTTAATAAATGCAATGAATTTTTAGAACCTAAGGCTAAAGACCAAAAAGATTTAAAAAATATATTCATGCTTAGTAATAGGAGAAGTAAAATCAAAAAGTAAACACCCATTCTTTCACTTTGTCTGAAAAAAAGCTGATTCTGAAACACTGACTGATTTGATCCAGTTATAACTCCAGAAAGGATCATCCATGTAAACTGTGATTCCTTTTAAAGAAGCCTAATTTGAAATCAATTAGTTATTTAAATGATTAAAAAGTAAAATCACCTTAACAATGTAGATTTTCCCTGTAAATTTTAGAATTAAAAAAACTCTTAGGGCTTCCCTGGTGGTGCAGTGATTGAGAGTCCGCCTGCCGATGCAGGGGACATGGACCGGTTCGTGCCCCGGTCCGGGAGGATCCCACATGCCACGGAGCGGCTGGGCCCGTGAGCCATGGCCGCTGAGCCTGCGTGTCCGGAGCCTGTGCTCCGCAACGGGAGAGGCCACAACAGTGAGAGGCCCGCGTACCGCAAAAAAAAAAAAAAAACACACACAAAAAAACTCTTAAACTTCCAGAAAAGTTGTCCATGTAATCAATACAAAGCCTTCGTTATTCCCCCTAAACTGTTTGAGACTAAATTGAAGAGCTGAAGCCCTTACAGGCCCGGAATATTTTACTGCAAACAAGGACACTCTCATAAGTAACCATATTACAACCATCAGAAGAAAGAAATTAATACTGATACATTATTATTAACTAAAAATCATCCTATTCAGGTTTCACCAAATGTCACAATGTTTTTTATAGCAAAAACTCTAGTTCAGACTCACAAATTCATTTTGCTTTGTCATGTCTCTTCAATCTCTTTTGGTCTCTTGATTCCTCAGTCTTTCCTTGACTCCTTTGACCTTGACACATAATGGAGATTACAAGGCATTTCCTTTGCAGAAGATCCCTCTGTTGGTGTTTGCCTGATTGTTGTCATATTAGTCTAGGTTGTTTAACGTGGCAGGAATCTTACAAAAGTAATGCTGTGTTCTCATTGCATCTTATCAGTTGGCACATGATTTAAATTTTTCCTATTATTAATGGTGCTGTTTTGATGAGAGCAGGCATTCTTTTAATTTAATTTAATTAATTTTTTAATACAGCAGGTCCTTATTAGTCACCAATTTTATACACATCAGTGAATACATGTCAATCCCGATCGCCCAATTCATCACACTGCTGCTTTCCCCGCCACGGCTTTCCCCCCTTGGTGTCTACATCTGTGTCTCAACTTCTGCCCTGCAAACCGGTTCATCTGTACCATTTTTCTAGGTTCCACATACACGCATTAATATACGATATATGTTTTTCTCTTTCTGACTTACTTCACTCTGTATGACAGTCTCTAGATCCATCCACGTCTCAACAAATGACCCAATTTCGTTCCTTTTTTAGGCTGAGTAATATTCCATTGTATATACGTACCACATCTTCTTTATCCATTAGTCTGTTGATGGGCATTTAGTTTGCTTTCATGACCTGGCTATTGTAAATAGTGCTGCAATGAACATTGGGGTGCATGTGTCTTTCTGAATTATGGTTTTCTCTGGGTATATGCCCAGTAGTGGGATTGCTGGATCATATGGTAATTCTATTTTTAGTTTTGTATGGAACCTCCATACTGTTCTCCATAGTGGCTGTATCAATTTACATTCTCACCAACAGTGCAAGAGGGTTCCCTTTTCTCCACACCCTCTCCAGCATTTGTTGTTTGTAGACTTTCTGATGATGCCCATTCTAACTGGTGTGAGGTGATATCTCACTGTAGTTTTGATTTGCATTTCTCTAATAATTAGTGATGCTGAGCAGCTTTTCATGTGCTTCTTGGCCATCTGTATGTCTTCTTTGGAGAAATGTCTATTTAGGTCTTCTGCCCATTTTTGGATTGGGTTGTTTGTTTCTTTAATATTGTGCTGCATGAGCTGTTTATATATTTTGGAGATTAATCCTTTGTCCGTTGATTCGTTTGCAAATATTTTCTCCCATTCTGAGGGTTGTCTTTTCATCTTGCTTATGGTTTCCTTTGCTGTGCAAAAGCTTTGAAGTTTCATTATGTCTCACTTGTTTACTTTTGTTTTTATTTCCATTACTCTAGGAGGTGGATCAAAAAAGATCTTGCTGTGATTTATGTCAGAGAGTGTTCTTCCTATGTTTTCCTCTAAGAGTTTTATAGTGTCCAGTCTTAAATTTAGGTCTCAAATCCATTTTGAGTTTATTTTGTGTATGGTGTTAGGGAGTGTTCTAATTTCATTCCTTTACATGTAGCTGTCCAGTTTTCCCAGCACCACTTATTGAAGAGACTGTCTTTTCTCCATTGTATATCCTTGCCTCCTTTGTCAGAGATTAGTTGACCATAGGTGCGTGGGTTTATCTGTAGGTTTTCTATCTTGTTCCATTGATCTATGTTTCTGTTTTTGTGCCAGGACCATATTGTCTTGATTACTGTAGCTTGGTAGTATAATCTGAAGTCAGGGGGTCTGACTCCTCCTGCTCTGTTTTTTTCCCTCAAGACTGCTTTGGCTATTTGGGGTCTTTTGTGTCTCCATATAATTTTAAGATTTTTTTGTTCTAGTTCCGTAAAAAAAGCCATTGGTAATTTGATAGGGCTTGCATTGAATCTGTAGATTGCTTGGGGTAGTATAGTCATTTTCACAATGTTGATTCTTCCAATCCAAGAACATGGTATATCTCTCCATCTGTTGGTATCATCATAATTTCTTTCATCAGTGTCTTATAGTTTTCTGCATATAGGTCTTTTGTCTCCTTAGGTAGGTTTATTCCTAGGTATTTTATTCTATTTGTTGCAATGGTAAATGGGAGTGTTTCCTTAATTTCTCTTTCAGATTTTTCATCATTAGTGTATAGGAATGCAAGAGGTTTCTGTGCATTAATTTTGTATCCTGCAACTTTACCAAATTCATTGACAGCTCTAGTAGTTTTCTGCTAGCATCTTTAGGATTCTCTACGTATAGTATCATGTCATTTGCAAACAGTGACAGTTTTACTTGTTCTTTTCCAATTTGTATTCCTTTTATTTCTTTTTCTTCTCTGGTTGCCATGGCTAGGACTTCCAAAACTATGTTGAATAATAGTGGTGAGAGTGGACATCCTTGTATTGTTTCTTATCTTAGAGGAAATGCTTTCAGTTTTTCACCATTGAGAATGATGTTTGCTGTGGGTTTGTCATATATGGCCTTTATTATGTTGAGGTAAGTTCCCTCTATGCCCACTTTCTGGAGAGTTTTTATCATAAATGGGTTTTGAATTTTGTCAAAAGCTTTCTCTGCATCTATTGAGATGATCATATGGTTTTTATTCTTCAACTTGTTAACATGGTGTATCACATTGATTGATTTGCATATATTGAAGAATCCTTCCATCCCTGGGATAAATCGCATTTGATCATGGTGTATGATCCTTTTAATGTGTTGATGGATTCTGTTTGCTAGTATTTTGTTGAGGATTTTTGCATCCATAATCATCAGTGATATTGGTCTGTAATTTTCTTTTTTGTAGTATCTTTATCTTGTTTTGGTATCAGGGTGATGGTGGCCTCATAGAATGAGTTTGGGAGTCTTCCTTCTTCCGCAATTTTTTGGAAGAGTTTGAGAAGGATGGGTGTTAGCTCTTCTCTAAATGTTTGATAGAATTCAGCTGTGAAGCCATCTGGTCCTGGACTTTTGTTTGTTGGAAGTTTTTTTTTTTTTTTGCTGGCTGCTTGGAGTTTATTTTCTACTCTGTGCAAGGCACAGGTTAGAGGGTGCTGGAAGTCTCTCATGTGGCTTGGATAGTAAAGAGTGGAGTTCTCTAAACTTCCTTTTTGGTGTTTTGCTGTTTTGATATTAAAAACCCAACTGCTTCTGTTGGCTGCAGCCTGCTCACTCTCAGGGAGGGGAAGGAGGGGGGGCTCTTATAAGCCTAGCGCCTTGGGAGAAAGCCTGGCACTGGTAGTGGCCACTTAGGACAGGGGCCTGTAGTTGGTTTGGCCAGGCTGGCTGCCAGGCTGCTGCTTCCCCACAGCTTCCCGAGCCAGGTCACAGGTGATCATGCCGGAGGAGGCCTGGGCTGGTTCTGAGTGCTCTGGGGACTCCAACACTGTGGCCATAAATGGGAGAGTGGACTTCCCAAAAAAGAAGCTAGCCCACCAGTGTCCCGGGTCAGCTCTGGGGATAGCGGGGTGAAGGGGGATGCCTTCCCCAGGGTACTCGGCACTTCCACAGGAGCTGTTACTGGAAGTGGAGCCCAGGCGGTGCTGGTAGTAGTCATGGGTAGTAGTCGTGGGTGGCCATGCACAAGCCGCTGGAGGGGATGGCTGCCATGCTCTTGCTTGTGGGCTGGTGGAAACCTCGGCGGCGACCCCTCGCAGGCCTTGGTGCTCGATCACGGACGGCGGGGACCGGGGTGCTAGGCCACTGAGCCCATCTGCGCAGAAGACCGTGGCCAACAGCTCCACGACCCAGACACGCAGGGGCCTGTTGGAAGATTTTTAATCACAGTTTCAATTTCATTACTTGTGATTGGTCTGTTCGTATTTTCTGTTTCTTCCTGGTTCAGTTTTGGAAGGTTATACCTTTCTAAGAATTTGTCCATTTCTTCCAGGTTGTCCATTTTATTGGCATAGAGTTGCTTGTAGTAGTCTCTTAGGATGCTTTGTATTTCTGTGGTGTCTGTTGTCACTTCTCCTTTTTCATTTCTAATTGTATTGATTTGAGATTCCCTCTTTTTCTTGATGAGTCTGGCTAATGGTTTATCAGTTTTGTTTATCTTCTCATAAAACCAGCTTTTAGTATTATTGATCTTTGCTATTGTTTTCTTTGTTTCTATTTCATTTATTTCTGCTCTGATCTTTATGATTTCTTTCCTTCTGCTAACTTTGGGTTGTTTGTTCTTTCTCTAGTTCCTTTACGTGTAAGGTTAGATTGTTTATTTGAGATTTTTCTTTTTTCTT
>NW_006799230.1:472608-491013 GCF_000442215.2 Lipotes vexillifer | reverse complement strand
ATTAAATCTATCTGGTCTATTGTGTCATTTAAAGCTTGTGTTTCCTTAGTAATTTTTTGTTTGGATGATCTGTCCATTGGTGTAAGTGAGGTGTTAAAGTCCCCCACTATTATTGTGTTACTGTCGATTTCCTCTTTTATAGCTGTTAGCAGTTGCCTTATGTATTGAGGTGCTCCTATGTTGGGTGCATATATATTTATAATTGTTATATCTTCTTCTTGGATTGATCCCTTGATCATTATGTAGTGTCCTTCCTTGTCTCTTGTAACATTCTTTATTTTAAAGTCTATTTTATCTGATATGAGTATTGCTACTCCAGCTTTCTTTTGATTTCCATTGGCATGGAATATCTTTTTCCATCCCCTCACTTTCAGTCTGTATGTGTCCCTAGGTCTGAAGTGTGTCTCTTATAGACAGCATATATATGGGTCTTGTTTTTGTACCCATTCAGCAAGCCTGTGTCTTTTGGTTGGAGCATTTAATCCATTCACGTTTAAGGTAATTATCGATATGTATGTTGCTATGACCATTTTCTTAACTATTTTGGGTTTGTTTTTGTAGGTCCTTTTCTTCTCTTATGTTTCCCACTTAGAGAAGTTCCTTTAGCATTTGATGTAGAGCTTGTTTGGTGGTGCTGAATTCTCTTAGCTTTTGCTTTTCTGTAAAGCTGTTCATTTCTCCATCAAATCTGAATGAGATCCTTGCTGGGTAGAGTAATCTTGGTTGTAGGTTCTTCCTTCATCACTTTAAGTATATCATGCCACTCCCTTCTTGCTTGTAGAGTTTCTGCTGAGAAATCAGCTGTTAACCTTATGGGAGTTCCCTTGTATGTTATTTGTCGTTTTTCCCTTGCTGCTTTCAATAATTTTTCTTTGTCTTTAATTTTTGCCAATTTGACTACTATGTGTCTCAGCATGTTTCTCCTTGGGTTTATCCTGTATGGGACTCACTGTGCTTCCTGGACTTGGGTGGCTATTTCCTTTCCCATGTTAGGGAAGTTTTTGACTCTAATCTCTTCAAATATTTTCTCTGGTTCTTTCTCTCTTCTCCTTCTTGGACCTCTATAATGTGAATGTTGTTGCTTTTAATGTTGTCCCAGAGGCCTCTTTGGCTGTCTTCATTTCTTTTCATTCTTTTTTCTTTATTCTGTTCCACCGCAGAGAATTCCACCATTCTGTCTTCCAGGTCACTTATCTATTCTTCTGCCTCAGTTATTCTGCTATTGATTCCTTCTAGTGTAGTTTTCATTTCAGTTATTGTATTGTTCATCTCTGTTTGTTTGTTCTTTAATTCTTGTAGGTCTTTGTTAAACATTTCTTGCATCTTCTTGATCTTTTTTTTTTTTTTTTTCGGTACACGGGCCTCTCACTGTGGCCTCTCCCGTTGCGGAGCACAGGCTCCAGACGCACAGGCTCAGCGGCCATAGCTCACGGGCCTAGCCGCTCCATGGCATGTGGGATCTTCCCGGACCGGGGCACAAACCCATGTCCCCTGCATCGCCAGGCAGACTCTCAACCACTGCGCCACCAGGGAAGCCCATCTTCTTGATCTTTGCCTCCATTGTTTTTCCGAGGTCCTGGATCATCTTCACTATTATTATTCTGAGTTCTTTTTCTGGAAGGTTGCCTATCTCTACTTTATTTAGTTGTTTTTCTGGGGTTTTATCTTGTTCCTTCATCTGGTACATAGCCCTCTGCCTTTTCATCTTGTCTATCTTTCTGTGAATGTGGTTTTTGTTCGCAGGCTGCAGGATTGTAGTTCTTCTTGCTTCTGCTGTCTGCCCTCTGGTGGATGATGAGAGCAGGCAGTCTTGACTAATTCCCAAATTTATAGGGAAAATTTTCAACATTTCATCATTGTATATGGTATTTGCTCTAGGATATTTGGACCTACATAATTTGATATCTTTAAAAGATTATGAAATTTTCATTTAATTTATAGCATGCTAAGCATTTTTATCATGAAAGAATATTAGAGTTTTCAAATACTTATTTTCCATGTATTAAGATCATTGTATAGTTTTTCTCCTTCATTCTGTTGATATGGTGATTAATATTGATGAAGTTTTCAGATGCTTAACTATATATTACTGCAATGATCCCAGAGGGTTGTGATCCACTGTCCTCTTTTATGTATTAAAAGAGAACACTTTGCTAATATTTTCTTTAGAATTTTTGTATCTATATTTGTGAGAGAGATTGGTTTTTTTTAAAAATCTCCTTGTCAGGTTTTGATGTCAAAGTAATGCTTGCCTTATATAATGTTTGGAAGTTTCCCTCTTTTCCTTTTCTCTGGGAGAATGTGTATATGATTAGCAGCATTCACTTATGAGACCATGTGGCCTGGAATTTTTGTGAGAATTTTTAAATTACAGATTCAAGTTACCTAAAATATATTAGACTGTCTTCTAAGTTGGAAAAAAAAAAAAAACAGACTTAGATGGAAGTGACTTAATTAGTAAAGTATCCCATAAAACAAGAGTGAAGAAACTGAAAGAGGAAAGCAATGCAGATTTGCATAATCAAACTGTTAACTACTCTGAGAACTGAGGGTTTTTGATTCCCTGGAACCTGGTAAGTAGGTGTGAAGAATGCATCTCAGAACTGTCTGCCTTAGTCCTGGAAATGAGATATGTTCCTTATCAGCTCTTCTGCAACACTGGTCACGGGTTGCTGCATGAGATGTTAACTTCCTCAAACTTGCACTTCTGAGTTGTAATATATTTAGGAGCCTATAAAAAGATCAACCAAGTGGAGGTGAGGCAGGCCAGAAGAATTTAAAACAAACAATTTTTAGATTTTTCTATCTTGTGTCCATTTTGCTACAGTACAACCAAAAGAACAAACTTTTGGTATTGTTAATTTTCTGTTGTCTGTTCATATGGCATTTCATTAATTTCAGCTTTTAGTTTTATTATTGCCTCCTTTCCATTTCATTGTGTTTAATTTTCATTTTTCTCATTTTTTGACACAGATAATTAGATCTGATTTTTGGTTCTTTTTGTTCTCATTCAGTAAAGGGTATACAATTCCCTCTAATCCTCCATTAGTGTTGACCCTTCTGTTTTAATGTGTTTGTTTTAACCATCATACTTTTCAAAATACTTTCTATTTTCCATTATGATTTCCTTGTTGACCAATGACATTTTATTTCAGGGTGTATAACTTAATTTACAGTGTTTTGGGTATTTCCTAGTTATATTTTGCTTCTGGGTTCAACTTTATACCATTTTGGTAAGATAACATACTCTATATAATTTATTTAACATCTGTTGAGGCCCAGCATTTGGTCAATTTTGGTAAATGTTCCAGTGCTCTTGAAAAAGAGTATGCATTCTGCAGTTGCTTGGTGTAATGTCTTATATATGTCAATTAGGTCAATGTGATTAATTTTGATCCTCAAATCTTTTATATTCTTAATAAATTTTTTGTCTATTTGATCCCTCAATTCTAGAAATAAAAAAGTGTTAAGTTTTCCAGTATGACTCTGGGTTTGTCTCCTCTTTATAATCTACATCAATTTTTCTGCATTTTAAATTAAAACTATTATTAGGCACATAAAATTTTAAGACCCTTCTGCCATTATCACATATCCCTCTTTATCACTATTTTTTTTGGTTAAAGTCTACTTTTATATGATATTAATGTAGCTATATCATCATTTTTTGGTTGATATTTGCATGTTTTTTACTTTCAATATTCCTATATTTTTGTATTTAAAGTGTGTCTATTGTAAGCAGCATATGACTGAATTTAAAAAATCTGACAGTCTTTGTCTTTTATTTGAAATATATATTTGCATTTATTGTAGTTACTAGTATGTTTGTGTTTAAATCTAATATCTTACTATATTTTTGCTGTTTTATCCACTTGATTTGTATTCTGTTTTACCTCCATTATCTTTTTTTGCATTAACCTTAGATATCAGTTATTTCCTCTACTATCATGATTTTTTAACTTTCTTTAACAACCTTTAATGATTATACTAGGGATTATATGTCATATCCCTGATTTATTCCAATTTAATATATAAATAGGTAATTTTATCACTTCTCAGACAAAGACACAAACATTTTACTCCCATCTGTCCCTTTCCCCTTCTTAAAAATTATTTTGTGTATTTAAAAATTTTAATAATCACTAGGGAGCCGAAATAAGCTATTCCTAGTTTGCTTTACTTGAATTTCTGAATCTCAAAATTGTGATATAATAAGTTGTTTTTGAGTTTCGTTTCATTTGTTTTTTTTAATGCATCAATATCTAACTAGCACAGTTTTTGATATCAAAAGTGGCATGATGCCATAGCAGAAATCTGAAGCATGGGACATTGAGTTTGAGACTCAGCAATAAGGAGGAGCTGGAAGGGCCTCCAGGAGACTCAGTGAATGCTGGAAGGTCCTCAAGGAATTTCTTTGTGAATTTGAATGCAGTGTGAAAATTGTTATCACTAATAAGACATATGGGATCATGACAAAAATGTCCATACACTTTGTTCTATTGATGTCTACAAGGACTACATTACAATTTCATTTAATTAACTGATACTTATGAAACTGAACTTATTTTTAGTATTAAATCAGAATGTACATTAGGCCTTGATCCGTATGAAGAAAATATAACCCTAAATTGTCCATTAGCTCTATGGTATAATTTCAAGTTTGTCAATAATTTGTTCAAACTTATAATTATTAACATTATATCTCATTCAAATTTCTACCTTTTAGTTTTCCCTTAAAGAATTGAGACCTTATAATAGCATGAAGTTAATAAAAATAATGAAAGAGGTTACTGAAATAACTGGCTCTTTAAAATAACTTTTATATATATTTCATACTTCAGAAATGTTCCATCTTAGAAAATGGAACTTGAAACTCCTCTTAAATTAGACAAACATTTTTTTTAAATTTTTTAAATTTTTTTTGCATGCGGGATCTTCCCAGAACGGGGCACAAACCCGTGTCCCCTGCATCGGCAGGCGGACTCTCAACCACTGCGCCACCAGGGAAGCCCCAGACAAACATTTTTAAATTGTTCTTTTGCAAGCACAATTTGAACACTTTTTAATTTTTTACTGACATTGGTTTCCTTTTAAGAACTGAATGGAGTCAGGTAAATACATTAAGAAGATAATAAAAACACAGACAATTTCTACACTGACTCCTCACTGTACAGTGGAAAAGTAGTGTCTTGATAAATAAGATGAAAGTAAACAAAATTATAAAAGCAATAGAATTATTTTTAAAAAGTGAAGAAGAAAGTATTGCTTCAAAAAATAAAGGGACTCACAAAATTTTAAGTGCAGAGTCTATTAAAAATTTTACAGGAATTGTTTAGGAAAGGACTTATGCTTTAAAAAATTAGGTATCTTCCACTATCTCAACAAATTTTATGTTTTCCTCTGTTGAATAACTAAATGGTAAGGCAACTTTCTGACCTTTTCCCACTCCTTAAGTTTCACGTGTTTAGTGACTGTGAAGCAGAAATTTTAATCAAGCTAATCAAAAGGCAGTTTGTGATGATGAATTTTGTTTACAGAAAAACTAGTGAAGCTGCACCGGTCAGAAAATGAATCGCTGTCTAGAAAAATAATTAGTCAATAGGACAGATTTCTCTGTCGATAATATGCAGAACATCTTTCAATAATTAAAGCTTCTTCTTTCCATTTCAGAAGATTTTACATTTCTGCCATCTGTTTGGAGTAGACATAATGTTGATGTCATAATCAGCTCATGCACAGCGTTTTTCACTTGTAGATTTCTCTGAATCATAAAGTGTCTTTAGTTAACAGATAAATGGTTCACTGACTTTGTTCAGACATTAGGCTACGGGAGCACTTCTCAGAAGAGACTTTGGCAACTTTTGATAGTCATAATTGCTATTAGCCAAATCGTCCCATTTCCCCCCACTGCCCCACCTTTCAGGCCCATAGTAGGATTGCACTCCTGGCTCTTACAGTTGGAAATAGCTTGGTTTTGACCAATGAGTCATAAGTATTTAATTGCTGAAGCCAGAACTTAGTATTTACTTACAAAAACATGGACTCTTAGAGCCTTCCCCTTTTCTCTGACATAGAAGCCAACATCACATACGTAGGCAGCCACTCCATCATCCTGAGTTCCTGAGTGATTGCAATAAGCAAGGTCCATGATAGACGTAGAGTATAAACAGGAAGTAAATTTTTGTTGCTTTATGCCTCTCAGATACTAGGGGTTGTTTGTTACTGCAGTAAACCTCAGCTCTAGCCCACATCCCCCATGATTTTCAAACTGAGTTTCTCTACGAGTATAGTACTTTGTTTTGCAAAGACACAGTAACATACTGTTTTGATGGAGAGATATTTTGTGCCAAGGGCTCCAATTTCAGGTGAATTTACTGTCCAAAAAGCATCTACATATCTTTACTCACATTTCTTCAGCTTCTTGTTTCCTTGCACCAAGAATAAGTTAAATTTTTGAATGACAGGCTTAGTGCAGTCTTACTTTAAGTGTGGTCTACCATCGACAGCACCATAATTAGTGAGTTTGCTTATTAAAATCCAGATTCCCCCAAACCTACAACAGATTTATTGAATCTGAGTCACAGGAGAGTTAAAACTGTACAGAAAATCAGCATTTTAAACAAGTTCTCCAGCTGTTTCTGGCATATATCAATGTTTGAGAATCACAGCATTACAGAACATTTTTTATACAAAAAAAGATCACATTTATCTAGAGCACTAAAGTATCAACCAACTCATGTATAATTTTTAGTATTAAGAGGACTGGTGACTGATTAACTTATAAAATTGGGTTAATAAATAGTATTTTAGATGCCAAATGCGCTATTAATCTTTTTTGTTGTTTGTATTTTCGGTACGCGGGCCTCTCACTGTTGTGGCCTCTCCCATTGCGGAGTACAGGCTACGGACGCGCAGGCTCAGCGGCCATGGCTCACGGGCCTAGCCGCTCCGCGGCATGTGGGATCTTCCCAGACCAGGGCACGAACCCGTGTCCCCTGCATCGGCAGGCGGACTCTCAACCACTGCGCCACCAGGGAAGCCCCCTATTAATCTTTTTCATATTCCTGAAAACTGGGAATAGTTTCTGTGTCTGATTTAACTTTTTGCTTATAGGCTAATTGTTAAATTGTGCTCAGTGTCTTTCTGTATGCAAAGAATTCAAAATGGTGACCATGCAGAATTTACATAAACATATAGTCGATCTGTTGTAGAGTGACTATTCAGGTTTTCTTCACCTATGAGTTATCTCATTCTCAAGACAATTCTATCATTTTCTATGTATAAGATATATCATCACCCTCCATTCTCAGAGCTATTTTAAGGACTACAGTGTGATGCCTCATTCAAATTGATACTGGTCTACCGTAGCAAAGTCTGAGAAACTATTTTGTTTCTTGTAAAAATGAGGTTATGATTCTATCATAACTGTATTACACGTATGCAAACAATCTACATTACTGGCACCTTGATGTCCGTTGGTCTCAAAGTCATAATTATCAACTAGTATGAGATTGAGTACTAGAAATTTATTGGTGGGAACAAAAATGTTTGTGCAGATATATTTTTGAAGTTTGGTTAGAATGTGATGGACACAGATATAGTTTGTTTACATAAGTTACAAATTGCCCTTCTAAGACATTTTAAAGAGAAGTAATCAATAACTAAGTGAGTCTATTTAAGTGAATCTAGGAAAAAAAATCCTCATCAAGGACAGTGCTTTTATAAATATCCCCCAAAATAACCATCCAGATGAAGTTGTCATCTACTCTTGTGTAACAACATCATAGTTAACACTATTTTTTTAATCCTTGAAATAGTTATTTCACATATTCTTCATAATGACCCTATGAGATATGTACTATTTCTGTCTGCATTTTATAGATAGGCAAACTGCATTTTATAGATAGGTAAAATGAGATTCGGAGACGTTAAGCACATTTACCAATTAGTTTATTTTTTTACTGTTCAGCTTAGCGTGTGGTTCTTCCCTAACCAAATTGTAAACTGAAAGAATTATTCAATAGCTGGATGATCACTGATGATGTATATTGGCAGTTTTAATGTCACGTTAAATACATAAAAGTTTTACACTTTTTCTACACAAGCAAATTGTACAGATATATCTCAGATAAAAATAAGTAAAGAAATGTAACTCTAGCCAGTCTTATAAGAACATTGATCACACGGTATGAATTTATTTTTTGATGATGATAAATTTTTCTTGACATTAAAAAATATACATATAGAATTTCTGGCATGTACCAGACTATGATTGTGTGCTAGATATACATCAGTGAACAGCACAGCAGTCTTTCCCTCAATGATTTTGTATTCTAAGGAGATAGTGATCAGCGAAGGCAGACATCAGTATTCTACATAATTAATAATATCTATTGCATGTTATAAAGTGATAAAACTATGGAAAAGAAGAAAAGCAGAGCGGAGTATACTGAATTAGGAATACTGTGGGTGAGTGGTGAGTGTTCCAGAAAATACCACTGACAGTGAACATTGAGCAAAGACTTGACACAGGCAAGGAGGAATTAGCTCTACAAAAATGTTAACTATTTGGTCCTGTCAAAATTAGTAAGGCTTATTTAAAGATATTTAAGGACTACCATCTATTTCATGAAT
Organism: Lipotes vexillifer; assembly: GCF_000442215.2. Taxonomy (NCBI): domain Eukaryota; kingdom Metazoa; phylum Chordata; class Mammalia; order Artiodactyla; family Lipotidae; genus Lipotes; species Lipotes vexillifer. The sequence goes on along the minus strand of NW_006799230.1, from coordinate 482,382 downwards.
TCTCATATACATTTCCCCCACAATTTAACCTCTCTAAAATAAGAGTACATATTACCAAAGTTTGTGGCTTGCAAGATTACAATTCCTAACAGGCAAGGTCCTAACATAACTTGGTTGCGTGAAAAATTCGGTTGACACTTTGTGACAAGATTAAGAAAGAGTCATTGTGAAAGTATCCTAGATACCCTAAAATATAGGTATATGAATCTAATTCGTGTGAACTGATACCATAGCACAAAAGTAAAAAGTAAAAAAGCAGTAAAAAGTAAAGAAGCTTTGAAGCTAGATCTAAGGGTTTAAATTCTAGCTTGACCATTGATTTGTTTCGTGATTACTGCCAAGTTCTTTAATGTCTCTGTACCTATTTGCCTATTAATGGAAAAGAGATATAATGGTACTTATGTCACAAGGTTGTTATGAGGACTATACTATGTATAGATGCAAAGCCCTTTAAAGGCTGGACATAGTAAGTCCTTTACAAGTGCTGGCTGCGTTTGCCCTCTCCCACAACCGTGAAAAATAAAATCTTGCATACAGCAGATTAAAATTATGATCCTCCTCAGAATATTTTCACTTCAACTGAAACATCATTTCATATAACTATCTTTTGCTACTTTGGGAGGTTTACAGAGAGGATTTTTATTTTCTGTAATTGTTTTATAATTTTGTGTATTATTATTTGTCTTTAGTACTTTTACTTAAAGTTTTTTTTTGTTTTTTTTTTTGACGGTGCCATACATCATGTGAGATCTTAGTTCCCAGACCAGGGATACCTGCACCCCCTGCAGTGGAAACGCAGAATCTTAACCTCTGAACCACCAGGGGAGTCCCTGCCACACACAGCACATCCTTTTTTTTTTTTTTTTTTTTTTTTTTTTTGCGGTACGCGGGTCTCTTACTGTTGCGGCCTCTCCCGTTGCGGAGCACAGGCTCCGGACGCGCAGGCTCAGCGGCCATGGCTCACGGGCCCAGCCGCTCCGTGGCATGTGGGATCTTCCCGGACCGGGCACAAACCCCTGTCCCCTGCATCGGCAGGCGGACTCTCAACCACTGCGCCACCAGGGAAGCCTACGCACATACTTTTAAATTGATTGTTTCCTGAGGAGAAGGTTGGATCTGTCTTATCTATGTCCTGGAGGATGCAAAATGTTTCATGAAGATAGTATTTACAGAAATAAAATATTGTGTAATTGGAAAACAAATGGCTACTGAAAATAAGCTAAGGTATTAAAATCACTACAAAATAATGTATGTGAGACAAGATACTAAAATAAATGTCATCGAACTATTTTGACCTAAGTACTAACATATTTCTTAAAAAAAAAATTCAACCCAAATTACATAAAGTGATTAAAATAAATCAAAGAGGTTTGTGAATTTCTTGTTCCCTTATTTATGATTGTAAAAATGCACGAATCACTTCATCAGTGTCGACAGACATTCCATTAAGAAGTCTCAATATTTATAATAGATACTTATATCTAGATTTTAGAAAATCTATGACAAGAAAAATATATTTCCATTAAAACATGCCTGTTTAATGAAACACTGTAGTTTATCTTACCGTATACTTTACACTTATTTACTTATTTTGCAGGTAAATAGGCTCAGATAATTTAATAAATGACTTAATCACATTAAAGGAAATCAAGTATTCTTACTGAGAAATTTGTAGACTTCATATAATAATACCATAACATATTACAAAATTATGCAATACCCTGACTTCTTTTATAATACAATATTCTATATATTTCAAATGAATGAAACTTTACTCATATTATCAAGTGCAGAATAGTTTCTGGAACAAAAAGAATGGTATTTTTAGTCTTAATATATATCTTTGATGAATGATGAAAATATTACTTTTATTTCTCTAACATTTAGGGTAGAAATTTCTGAGCCAGAGAATAAAACTAAAAGGCAACCAGTAGCAGGAATCAACAGTGAGTGCAAAATGTTTATAATGTTTTCACTCTTTAAGTGTTTCCAGGAAACAATGCTGCCAACATGACTTGAACAGTAATGGATAACTGTATGAGGACAGGCTGCATTATTTCTTAAATTAATCACAAGGTGCAATTTCTCTGACAACTCATAAAACAGAGTAAAAAGTAAAAGTCTCATAGAGAGGTGTTACTACTCCTAGTGATTTCTGTCTCCTTCCTTACACTGTTTTCTCCAAATAACCAGGAAACAGGTAGAATTTTGTTGCCCACATAAAGTGTCATGAATTATATTCATAAAACAATGCAAGTGCTGTCTGTATATTCAGTCTATGAAAATCTGATTTGAAAATTATCAACTTGCAAACTGAGATATACTTAACTTATTAAAGGATGCATCACAAATTTTCTTTAAGTAAATAATTTTCTCCTTCAACATTTAAATTAGAATTCATTTTCTCTCATGATTCCACCTCAACCATTTTTTCAGGTACCTGTTCACAGACATAAGGATTTTATCAACAATATAGATTTCCTCAGCTATGACACGGAGATACACAACTCACAGGTGATCAAGTTAAGAGTTGCCCTAGAGCTGAGTTCTGTGTTGTACACCCCTCACTAATAATAACAGCAGAAAATAAACACTGACCTTAGATGTGGCACGTTCAGATCCAGGGTATGACGTTAGACGGGCGACGTGACAGACGACGTCGGACGTGCGGATCTGACAGATGACGTCGACGTGAAGACCTGACGGAGGACGTCGGGCATGCGCACCTGACAGACAAGTGGGCCGCGCGCCTTCAGGAGGTGACTGCGGGAGCGTAGACTTGAGAGGCGAGCTGGGGGCAGCAGAGCAAAGACGCGCTGGCAGATATGCTGTAAGCGTCGTGGTCTCAGGAGCCTACCCCACGGCGCTCTGTCCGGAATAAGGTGAGGGTGCATGTATAGGCTGCAGGAGCCACTGAAAGCTGTCAGAACCACGGAGGGGCGGGGAAGGCGGCGAAAGGAAACCTAAACAGCCGCTTTCTTCTGGAAGCTACCGGCCATTTCAGGTCTGTGAGAGCTGAGGAGGGTTAAAGTATAAGCCACAGAGGGAAGGAGGGACGGAGGGATGGAGGGAAGAAGGACATACTATCAATAAAAGAAGGATAAAGAGCACACAGCAACTGAGTAGTGGCTGGCGTCGTTTAACTGAGATGCAGAGAGTGGAGGAGGAACAGTTTTGAGGGTAAAGAGTTTGGATTTGGACATGTTATATTTCAGAAGTAAGGAGTGATATTAAAATAATTAACAGCTGAGAGGCTTCCCTGGTGGCGCAGTGGTTGAGAGTCCGCCTGCCGATGCAGGGGACACGGGTTCGTGCCCCGGTCCGGGAAGATCCCACATGCCGCAGAGCGGCTGGGCCCGTGAGCCATGGCCGCTGGGCCTGTGTGTCTGGAGCCTGTGCTCCGCAACGGGAGAGGCCACAACAGTGAGAGGCCCGCGTACTGAAAAAAAAATTAAAAAATAAAAAATAATAATAATTAACAGCTGATATTCTCATAGGGACCTGTTGAAGAGGTTGAAGAGGTATTTTTCTAAACAGAACAAATATGATTCAGTGTACATAATTGATGTGTACCGGTGCTGGAGTTTCCTACTGGAAATCTTGGTGTTGTAAGTGAGTAGGCACTATGTTGTATGAGTGAGAAACTCAGAAAAGAGATCAGGACTGAAACAACAAAAATATGTGTGGGTCTTTGGAAGGAAACCACTGCTTTGGCAACATGGAGGTCCCTGGTGACTTTGACAAGAGTAGTTTCAATAGTGAACTGGGGTTTAGGCACTTGGCTGAAGAAGGTAAAGGGGAGTACAAGAGTTAAGAATGCAGAGGCAGTCACTTTAGACAATTTGATCAAGAAAAGTTAAGAATTGGGGTGGTAGCTGGAGAGACATGAGGGATCAAAAAGAGTGTTATTTTTTTAAGATGGCAGATACTGAGGTGTATTTGTACTCTGGTAGGACCTATCAAGTGCAGAGGGAGAAGCCGATGGTGTAATAGAGGAGAGAGTTTCGGGGGAAGTGCTTTTGAGTAGGCAGGAGGAGGTGAGAAGCAGGGCACAAGTGAGGGATAGGATTCTGATAGGGGAAGGTACACATCAAACATTGCACCAAGAGAGAAGGCAGAGGGCATGGGTGCAGAGGTAGGTAGGTTGAAGATTAGGTGGTGAGAAGCTTAGAAAACTATTGTCTATTTGTTTGCTCCATGAAATATGAGTCTAGGTAATGAGCTGAGAGTGCGAGAAGAGAGGAGTTATGGGAAGCTTGAAAAGGGAAGCAGAAGTGTGAAAGCATTATTTTTGAGAATGGAATGAAGTTTACCAGGGAAGCTTGGTGGTGCAATCTGAGATCTTAAGACTTGAACTTACAGTGAGACCAGTCAGCCCAGTGTGTGCTTTTCCTGAAGCCACACTCAACTCTGGGGGCAGGTGCATGTTAAGTGCAGAGTTGGGTTAAATTGAGTTGGTTTTGCCCAGTGAATGCAGTGGAATGAGAAGAGGCCAGGGAGTTTGGAGAGCACTGAATCTTAGATGAACCAGAAGGAGTGAGGGCACAGGGAGGTGATGGATGGTGAGAACATGGTAGACCTGATGTTTTCACAGAGACAACAAATCAAAGAAATTTTGAACAAAGAGCACATTATGTGAAGTGAATGGTCGGAAAGTGGAATCATTGCCAACAAGATGTGGGAATAGTTATTAAAGATCACAAGGTCACAGGGGGTGGGGTGAAGGTAAAGGTCACTGGTGGGGATGATGTCAAGGAATGAAGACCAAGGAATGGAGAAGACCATCTATGTTTCACTAGTAATATGTTCCAAAGAAGGCAAAAACTCATGTATGGTGTTAGTTATCAAGATAGTGGTTATTTGGGGGATGAAGGAAGGGTGGTGACTCGAGGGTCACATGGGGAGGCTTCTAGGGGCTAGTGATACTCTGTGTCTTGATCCAGGTGCTGATTGCACAGGTGTGTTCACTTTGTGAAAATTCATCAAGCTGTTGCCTTATGAGTTGTGTACTTTCCTCTGTATTTGTTATAATTTAATACAGAATTAAAAATATAAACAACAAAAAATGAACAAAGATTATAAATCAAGTTGCATCAAAGATGCAGATCACCTTTAATAGAAACTATTATTTTCTTTTGAGGCATTTTTGGATAGAGTGCTAATGTAAAATTTGAAAGAGCTTCCTCAAAAAAATTAAATTAGCTGCAAATTTTAAGATGAATAAGATAATACTATAAGTGAAAATAATAAAAAAGGACTTAAAATCTTTGGGGGGAACAATTTTTAAAAGAAGATTATACTATTTGTAAATTATATTGAGCCTCATTGACTTTTCTCTATATCAGTAATATGTTTAAACAATAGACTAAAGTTCTTAAAAAAATCTGAAGGAACTGAAAAAGAATTAGTGACAAATTATAGAGAATTATCATAGACCTTGAAATAAGAACCTATGAAGAAAAATTACCTATTTTGGTTATGCAGCATAGACTATTTGGGAGGTAAATTCTGAATGATATTTCAACACAGTGATGATTATTCTGCTTTCTATTGGAATTTTAGTACTGATACAACAGAATTTTTATGAAAAAATAATTTTGGCACCCTATATATAAGTATATAAGAGCTAGGTTTTATATACTGGAAGAATCAACTAAGGGAAATGAAATAAATCCTCTGGCATTGTGTGATTCCCTGTCATGCAGTCCTGCTATAATCTTGGGATGCAAGCACATGCCACAATCTATAGTTGAAAATGTTCCATGTGGCCAGTAGTTCTAGATCTTAATCTGGAGTCCACAACTGAACAAAGCTGAAAGATTTCAGGTCAAATCTACGTGTTAACACCTTTCTTGCCATCCCTGCAAGGGTTAGATGCGGAAAACATATTCAACATCTCTAAGAAGATATGTTACTCCAAGAATGTTCCTAGATACCTAATGAAACTGTATTATGTGTGCAGAGACACATAAAATCACAGACAATATTATTTGGAGATTGTCTTTTGATTTACCTGCTTCCTTATCTTTTGATTAAATATCAGTTCCATTTTCATTTATTATATATGTTCTTCTTAATAAATGAGCATATCACTGCACTGGAACTGAATAAAATACCAATAAGGAAAAATAAAAAACAAAAGATAATAATAGATATAAAATTTACAAACACTGAGAATTTCAAAATCAGAAAGCCTATGTACTATAAGTAAAAAAGACACCTTATTGAGGCGTTAGCTACCTGAACAAGATATTAAAGGAAATAAAAACAAAATTTGGAAAAGAGAGGAATTTCTAGACAGAGAAGAGGGTATTCCATGTTCAGTGACCCATCAGTAGGAATAATCAATATTTCAATATTAGTTGATAAGGAAACTGGTTGTCGGGCAGGTAAAATGAAATTAATGGTAAATGGAGATCAAGCTAGAGATACATATTATATGTTATAACAAGATAAACATCCTCCTCTTTTTTTGTTTTTCTTCAAAATCTTTTAAATGGCCAAGTATGGGTGATTTTGATAATGGTGGTGGTAACAGTGCAATGATATATTAATGATATTTGCAATTCAGGTTTGGGATTGAGAAGCAATACATATTGCTAGGAATCTAAAGCACTAATAGTCTGACAAGTTAGAAAAATTAAGTGAATGCTGCAGTGTTACAGGTTCTAGCAGAAATCTACTCCACATGACCATCTCTTCACATTTAAAACCACTTTTTATTCGCAGCTGCTAATGTATGTCTTGATATTTCCAATACTATTTAAATTGTATTTTAAAACTAAATTGTCTTTATATTTGTTATATATTTGTTTATACTTATTAATTCCAAATAAAATTACCACCACATGACAAAGTAAAATGTACAATTTCTCGTGAATAGGAAATCAGAGAAATAACATATGTGCAACTAAAAATAAGAGGCTATAATCTATGAAGGATATCTTTTCAGATAAATAAATTAATATAGTTAATTACTAATAAAGTATACTAGATTTTTCACTTGGTTCTGAAAAATATTCAAAATTATAAAATATAAACATGGCTGAAATCATTTATCATGTTTATTTTAAAAACTAAAAATATAGTTATATAATATCAAGTCTGATTCTCTGATGTGATCTCTTATATCTGTAGAATTCATTTTATTGATTTTTAGCCAATGGGTAACGGTATTTCTGATTTTTCTGCCACCAGTCAGCAATGTGTGGTCATGCCCAGTAAGATTTAGGCCTTATTTTCCTGGCAGTGATCCCTCTACCTCAGCAAGTTACCTATTCTGTGTTCCTTTAATTTATTCAGTGAACATTTAATAGTATCAATTTGGTACCAGACACTGTTCTAGGAAGAAGGGTCTCACAGTGGACAAGTCCTTACATGTCAGTATAGAGAGACAGAAAATGAACAATTAGATGAGGTAACTTCATTTTGTGATGACTGCTGTTAAGACAGTTACCTCTTTGATAAGACTATGGAGTATTGTATTACAGATTTAATGGTCTGTTAAGGTGCTACATTAAATAATATTGTGCCTTTCCATGTGGCAGATATTTAGTTCAAAACCTGAATATTGAAAAGGAAACAGGAAAGTGAAGAGCAGGAGAATAGGAATATCCCAGAAGGAGAGACAACAGATAAAAAGGCCCAAAGCAGGAATGAACTTAGTGGATATATTTTTTTTAAATGGCTTTGAGGTTGGCCAATGGGAAAATCTTTAGAGCTATGTAAGTCTTATACGTAGGGAGAATGATTTCCTGCTGGAGCTTATCTTTCCCTGAAATTATAGGGAATTTGCTGGTACGATGATGGACAAGCAATCATTAAACAGGTTATCTTTCTCCTCCACAGTATTTTACTCACAAGTGTACACATTCTCTCTACCTCTGTCCCCCTTAGTTGCTATCATCTCCATCCTCCAGATGGAATACTTACGAGGTACAGCAGAAGATCAAAGAGACTCCTTGGTAAAACTACTGCCATATAGAGCCCTCTGTGAGAAGCAGCGAGATACTGAATGGAGCAGGTTAGTCAAATTATGTCTGGTTACAAGATTCACCTGAGAGAGGTACTACTTGTTTATCTTTTCTTTGTTCATCCCCATGAGGTATTACAGGAAGTATCAAGACATTTTTTCTGGCCACCCAATTGCTCATGGTCATATAACTGATTTGAGGCTTCCACCAAAAGGTTGACAGGGGCAGAAATATGAAGTGCATTTCAAATTGTTGCACATGAAAAAAGTAAAACTTCCTAGAGTCTTCATTTAGAGGTTAGATTGGGAAAGAATGTTATTTGCATAATGAAATATTAAGAATTTATTTTTAGATTCAAACAGATTATGCTATTTTTGACCCCAATTAACAGAACTAATCAAGAATGGAATGCATTTCTTGTACATATCACACTTTACTGACAGTAAATGGCTAGTGGACATCAGTTACTGCCAGTCATATTTCTTTGGTCCTCAACAGGTCTATAACTTTTTTTTTTTCTGTGTGGTATGTTCCATAAATTGGAATTGTGCTACTAAACATGGGTAAATCTGCAGTTGTAGTAGGATTAGAGGGAGGCCAAGAGTGACCAAGTGATTGGCAGCGCTGTGAGGTCTGTTTCTTAAATTTTTTTGTTAGTTTATTAAGCGATGATTAAATGCTTCACACAAGCTATGCATTAAAGAGACTGACTTATAAACTAAAGCCCAATAATTCAATATTGATGTGAAAAGTACAATTTGGGGGATAAAAGTATTTGTCTCCTCTATTTAGGACTGTTTTTGACAGTGTCAGGGTCCCATGTTTGAGGAACAAGGACTCAGAAGTGAAGAGTTTTGAAATTGTTTGAATTAATTATTTCATCTGAATGTGACAGCACTCAGAGAATTATTAATTTTCTTCCATAATATCCATCTTTTTAGTTACAAGGACACATGAATTAATCAGTGCCCATCATACTCAGGCTATCCTGGACTAAACTTGAAAAGAAATATAAACAGATGTGCAAAAAAAGAGTCAAGATACATCTTCCATCATCTGTGACTCTTCTCCTTAATGCAGTTAACTTATATATTTAATGTATGGAGATTCACTATGTAATTTTATCTTATTATATTTGCTAAAAGTTAAATACTTGTTATTAAGGATCAAAGTCCATCCATAAACTACTCAAATTCTTCATACTCACATTTTATCATGTAATTAATCATGTATTACTAATAATAAATCCTATATATTGAAAATATATAGGTATTTATACTATTTGTCCCTGAATCTAATTTTAGTGATAGAAAAATGAGTGGAGAAATGTAGATAATATCAATGTCATAATTTAAAAGCTTCTTTAATGCATTTATGAGGGTGTATAGAGATACAAACACATGTCTAACATATGGAATTATGAATCTAGGAAACAATATATGATATCAATATTATTTTCAAATATATTTGAAATATAAGATTTAACATGTAGAATTTAGAAAAAGGAATTTCAATAAATTAAAAATATTTAATATTATGTATTTGCTGGCAAGCAACAATAAAAAGAAATGAAGTAAATATACAGAGTTTATTTTCCTTTGGGAGTTAAGGAATATATTTCGACATACATCTTCAGTTAAAAAGGAAAAAATAGAAAAAATAAACTATTTAAGATTGAATTGCAGTGTATTGAATAACAAAATGTATACACTGGCCCAATGCAGTTCTTAGAGAACAGTATATATATATATATATATATATATATTTTTTTTTTTTTTTTTTTTTTTTTTTTTGGTGTTTT
>NW_006799230.1:468219-472578 GCF_000442215.2 Lipotes vexillifer | reverse complement strand
CTACTCAATTCTGCCATTCCAGCATGAAAGCAGTACTAGGTAACACATGTAATTGTTGCATGTCGTGCAATATCAATTATTTATTTTTTCAACCATTTGATAATATAAAAAACATTCTTAGCTTGCAGACCATACATAGATTGCAGGCCAAATTTGGCCCATGGGTCACGGTTTGCAATCCCCTGGGATATATTAAATGTATTTTTACTGTAATCTTTTCATCGCTTCTCCCCTCTCATGCCTTCTACCCCTTCCCATAAAATGAAGCCAAAACCACCACGTCTCGTCTCAAAGTGAAGGTGGAAATCATTGGATGACATATAGGTGCTTTCTAAATAACCTAATCAAACTCTTATTTCAAGAGATGGCATTGGCAAATACCATTTTCATAATAGAAGCAGGTAAAATAATGGGTATGAATTAGATAATCAGATGCTACAGGGTTCTGGATATCTTTTCCAGCAGTATGTCCATCACACGCCCTGCAACTGGAGCTGGTGGATCAGGGTGTGAAGGCTCTTCTTTTGAGAAAAAACACTGTAGACAGCTGAAACTGTATTATTGTGGATCTTGGGTAAGAAGGCTCAGTTCTCTGTTAGTGAAGGATTTTGTTTTGCATGGAATGCCCATGTTAGGAGATATAATCAAGGTATTTTTGTGGGTACACAGGAAAATAAATAGGATCAAGTTATTTTTTTCTATGATTAAAATTATCTTTTAGAACTTGTTTGTTCATTCATTTGCTTATTCATTCAATAAGTATTTATTGAGAGCCCACAGTGTGCCAGGCACCTATTGAACCATTTGATACATATGATCTCCTTGAGTCTTTTGTATCAATCCTCCTGTTTTTCAGGTGAATACAATGAAATTTATGGAGGTTAAATGACTTGTCCAAGGTCACACAGATGATACCTGGTAGAAGTGTGATTCAAATAACTTGTGTATTGCCTGGAGATCTTGATATCTCCCAGGAGTACTGTGTCAGGACCAGTACAGGGCAGTGTCCCACTACTACAAGCACATACAAAATATAGGCGGTTTGGAGATAGACTAATTTAAAGTGAACAGAAAATTGGAGTAATAGGTAGCAGTGTTCAGTTGGTTGGTAAAGTCCATCCCCTTCTAAATTGTGACCTTGTGTGCACGCATGCTCACATGTGCGCAGATGTGTGGTGTGTAGAGGCATAAGCTTTGTCTGGCTGGTGCAACAGTTTTTTTTTAACATCTTTTTTGGAGTATGATTGCTTTACAATCGTGTGTTAGGTTCTGCTTTATAACAAAGTGAGTCAGCTATGCATATACATATATCCCCATATCTCCTCCCACTTGCTTCTCCCTCCCACCCTCCCTATAGTACATATAAGTCCATGCCTCTCTCTCACTTCATACCCTTCCACCTCCCTGCGTCCTTAAGTCCATTCTCTATGTCTGCGTCTTTATTCCTGTCCTGCCCCTAGGTTCTTCAGAACCATTTTTGTTTTTGTTTTTTTAGATTCCATATATCTGTGTTAACATATGGTATTTGTTTTTCCTTTGTGAACTACTTCACTCTATATGACAGAGTCTAGGTCCATCCACCTCACTATAAATAACTCAATTTTGTTTGTTTTTATGGCTGATTAATATTCCATTGTATATATGTGCCACATCTTTTTTTTTTTTAACATCTTTATTGGGGTATAGTTGCTTTACAATGGTGTGTAGTTTCTGCTTTATAACAAAGTGAATCAGTTATACATATACATATGTTCCCATGAGTGCCACATCTTCTTTATCCATTCATCTGTCGATGGACACTTAGGTTGCTTCCATGTCCTGGCTATTGTAAATAGAGCTGCAATGAACATTGTGGTACATGGCTCTTTTTGAATTATGGTTTTCTCAGGGTATATGCCCAGTAGCGGGATTGCTGGGTCATATGGTAGTTCTATTTTTAGTTTTTTAAGGAACCTCCATACTGTTCTCCATAGTGGCTGTATCAATTTACATTCCCACCAACAGTGCAAGAGGGTACCCTTTTCTCCACACCCTCTCCAGCATTTATTGTTTGTAGATTTTTTGATGATGCCCATTCTGACTGGTGTGAGGTGATACCTCATTGTAGTTTTGATGTGCATTTCTCAAATGATTAGTGATGTTGAGCATTCTTTCATGTGTTTGTTGGCAATCTGTATATCTTCTCTGGAGAAATGTCTATTTAGGTCTTCTGTCCAGTTTTGGATTAGGTTGTTTGTTATTTTGATATTGAGCTGCATGAGCTGCTTGTAAATTTTGGAGATTAATCCTTTGTCATTTGATTCATTTGTAAATATATACTCCCATTCTGAGGGTTGTCTTTTCATCTCATTTATGGTTTCCTTTCCTGTGCAAAAGCTTTTAAGTTTCATTAAGTCCCATTTGTTTATTTTTGTTTTTATTTCCCTTTCTCTAGGAGATGGGTCAAAAAGGATCTTACTGTGATTTATGTCATGGAGTGTTCTGCCTATGTTTTCCTCTAAGAGTTTTATAGTGTCTGGCTTACATTTAGGTCTTTAATCCATTTTGAGTTTATTTTTGTGTATGATGTTAGGGAGTGTTCTAATTTCATTCTTTTACATGTAGCTGTCCAGTTTTCCCAGCACCACTTTTTGAAGAGACTGTCTTTTGTCCATTGTATATTCTTGCCTCCTTTTTCAAAGATAAAGTGACCATATGTGCATGGGTTTATCTCTGGGCTTTCTATCCTCTTCCATTGATCTATATGTCTGTTTTTGTGCCAGTACCATACTGTCTTGATTACTGTAGCTTTGTAGTATAGTCTGAAGTCAGGGAGCCTGATTCTTCCAGCTCCATTTTTCTTTCTCAAGATTGCTTTGGCTATTCGGGTTCTTTTGTGTTTCCATACAAATTGTGATTTTTTTTTTTTTGTTCTAGTTTTGTGAAAAATGCCATTGGTAGTTTGATAGGGATTGCATTGAATCTGTAGATTGCTTTGGGTAGTATAGTCATTTTCATAATGTTGATTCTTCCAGTCCAAGAGCATAGTATATCTCTCCATCTATTTGTATCATCTTTAATTTCTTTCATCAGTGTCTTATAATTTTCTGCATACAGGTCTTTTGTCTCCTTAGGTAGGTTTATTCCTAGGTATTTTATTCTTTTTATTGCAGTGGTAAATGGGAGTGTTTCCTTAATTTCTCTTTCAGATTTTTCATCATTGGTGTATAGGAATGCAAGAGATTTCTGTGCATTAGTTTTTTATCCTGCTACTTTACCAGATTTGTTGATTAGCTCTCGTAGTTTTCTTGTAGCATGTTTAGGATTCTCTATGTACAGTATCATGTCATCCGTAAACAGTGACACCTTTACTTCTTCCTTTCTGATTTGGATTCCTTTTATTTCTTTTTCTTCCCTTATTGCTGTAGCTAAAACTTCCAAAATTATGTTGAATAATAGTGGTGAGAGTGGACCACCTTGTCTTGTTCTTGATCTTAGTGGAAATAGTTTCAATTTTTCACCATTGAGAACAATGTTGGCTGTGGGTTTGTCATATATGGCCTTTATTATGTTGAGGTAAGATCCCTCTATGCCTACTTTCTGGAGGACTTTTATCATAAATCGGTGTTGAATTTTGTCAAAGCTTTTTCTGCATCTATTGAGATGATCATATGGTTTTTCTCCTTCAATTTGTTAATATGGTTTATCACATTGATTGATTTGTGAATATTGAAGAATCCTTGCATTCCTGGGATAAACCCCACTTAATCATGGTGTATGATCCTTTTAATGTGCTGTTGGATTCTGTTTGCTAGTATTTTTTTGAGGATATTTGCATCTGTAGAACAGTGTATATTCTTAAATTCAAAAAGCTTGAAATTAATAATGAAAATTTAAAAACAAGCTAAAAAAGACTAGAAGGAAGATAATAAAAAGATAAAGATAACTGATAAAAATTACATGGTTGATAAAACACAGTGATTGATAATATTATATAAACTGTCATAGACATACACAATTTTGCATGATATATTATTTTAGAAGGTTATCATTCCCTGATACCAAACCAACAAGCACAGAACAAGAGAAAGTAGACTAATATCATTTCTGAATATAAAAACAAAAATCATATGTGATTTAATATCTCTCCTTATATATCACATCCTTATTTTCCTTGGGCCATCCAGTTAGCCAGACATGTTCCTCTCACAGCAGAAGCATAAATAGAAGCACATGAGGACAAGTGAAAACAATACATCTTAAGGTTCAGGCTCCTGAGAGGTACAGTGAGTTACACGCACCTGCTGTTGATCAGAATTAGTCACATGCCCAGCCCAAAGTCAAGAGGTGTGGAAATACATTTCTCCTGTAATAAAGCAG